>NC_137784.1:54955034-55140034 GCF_963455305.1 Plecotus auritus | reverse complement strand
TTTGAGAACCGTGGCTTGGTAATATAGCTTGATATCTGGTATTGTGATCCCTCCAACTTTGTTCTTCTTTCTCAGAGAACTCATACAACTTAACAAAAGGAAAATAAACAATCCAATCAAAAAATGGGCCAAGGACCTAAATGGACACTTTTCGAAAGAAGACAGAAGGAAGGCTGAGAGACATATGAAAGCATGCTCAAAGTCACTAATCATCCAAGAGATGCAAATCAAGATAACAATGAGGTACCATCTCACATCTGTCAGAATGGCTATCATCAACAAATCAACAAATGACAAGTGCTGGCGAGGATGTGGAGAAAAATAAATCCTCATGCACTGCTGGTGGGAATGCAGACTGGTGCAGCCACTGTGGAAAACAGTATGGAGTTTCCTCAAAAAAATTAAAAATGGAACTCCCATTTGACCCAGTAATCCCACTTCTGGGACTATATCCCAGGAAACCAGAAACACCAATCAGAAAGGATATATGACACCCCTATGTTCATAGCAGCACAATTTACAAATAGCTAATATTTGGAAACAGCCTAAATGCCCATCAGCAGATGAGTGGATTAAAAAACTGTTGTACATCTACACAATGGAAAAATACGCCACTATAAAAAAGAAGGAACTTTTACCATTTGCAACAGCATGGATGGACCTGGAGAACATTATGCTAAGCAAAATAAGCCAGTCAGAGAAAGAGAAATATCACATGATCTCACTCATATGTGGGATATAATAATCAACATAAACTGGTGAACAAAAATAGATCCAGAGACAAATGGCAGGGGTGGGGGAGTGTCAGAGATCAACCAAAGGACTTGTATGCATGCATATTAGCATAACCAATGGACACAAACACTGGGGCAGTGGGGACTTGCCCTCAGGGGTGGGAGTGGCTGGGGGGGGAATCAATCGGGGGAAAAGGAGACATATGTAATACTTTAAAAAATAAAAAAATAGTTAAGGGGTTAGAGAGCAACCAAAGGACTTGTATGCATGCATATTAGCGTAACCAATGGATACAGACACTGGGGCAGTGGGAGCTTGACCAGGGTGGGAATGGCTTGGCCACTCTTCATATTGTTGTGGTATTGTATAATATTGTGTAATAAACACACAAACAAAAAATACATATTTCACTAAGTTGGAAACATGGTGTGTATACATAATTTTGCAACCTTAGTTGTTACTTGAAATTATATCATTAGTATTTCACATATAATTGAATATTCTTTAAAACTAATATTTTTAATATTGATACAATATTCAATTCTTAAGGATCTTCATTAATTAAATAAATATTTATGAGCATCTAATATGAGCAGGCACTCTCCTAGAGGCACTTAAACAAAGTGGGGAAATTGATATACCAAACACCTGGCTTAAGCCATTTACTTCAGATGAGAACTAAGTCTCGGTCTAAGTTCCCTGGCAAACAAGGCAAAAAAGGCAATCCTATCTAATAAAATAGTAATATGGAAATTAAACATCACTCCACTACACCCACAAGCCACGCCCACCAGCCAATCAGGAGCGAGTATGCAAATTAACCCAATCAAGATGGCTGCGGCCACAGAGTGAGCAGGAGGCTTGGGTTTTCCCGGCAATGGAGGAAGCCAAGCTTTCTGAACACCCTAGCCGCCCCAGGCCTCCACTCAAGGCTACAAAGTTTCAATTATAGAAGATAAATAAATCCCAACAAAAATGGCTGTGGCCACAGAGCAAGCAGAATGCTTGGCTCCGCTGAAGGCTACAAAGTTTCAATTGAAGAAGATAAATAAATCCCAGATACCAGGGCCTCCACTTGGGTCGTCAGAGGGCGTGGCTGGCCTGCAAACCATCACAGGCCCCTCGCCCAGGCCACCCCACCCCCGAAGGGAACCCCCACCCTGATCCGGGACACCCTTCAGGGCAAATGAGTGGGCCCCCACCTGTGCACCAGGACTCTATCCTATCTAATAAAAGAGTAATATGCTAACTGTCCGTCACTCCAACACACAAGATGGCTGCCCCTATGTGGTCAAAGATCCTGCACCCATGTGGACACAAGATGGCTGCCACAAGATGGCCAGCAGGGGAGGGCAGTTGGGAGGGACCAGGCCAGTAGAGGAGGGCAGTTGGGAGGGACCAGGCCTGCAAGGGAGGGCAGTTGGGGGCGATCAAACCTTCAGGGGAGGGTAGTTAGGGGTGACCAGGCTGGCAGAGGAGGGGCGACTGGGCCTGCAGGGAAGGGCAGTTGGGGGGGACCCATGCCTGCAGGGGAGAGCAGTTGGGGGGGACCAGGCCTGCAGGGGAGGGCAGTTAGGGGTGACCAGGCCTGCAGGGGAGGGCAGTTAGTGGTGACCAGGCCAGCAGGGGAGGGCAGTTAGGGGTGACCAGGCCTGCAGGGGAGGGCAGTTAGGGGTGACCAGGACTGCAGGGGAGGGCAGTTAGGGGTGACCAGGCCTGCAGGGAAGGGCAGTTAGGGGTGACCAGGCCAGCAGGGGAGGGCAGTTAGGGGTGACCAGGCCTGCAGGGAAGGGCAGTTAGGGGTGACCAGGCCAGCAGGGGAGGGCAATTAGGGGTGACCAGGCCTGCAGGGGAGGGCAGTTAGGGGTGACCAGGCCTGCAGGGGAGGGCAGTTAGGGGCAGACAGGCTGGCAGGGGAGCAGTTAGGCATCAATCAGGTTGGCAAAGGAGTGGTTAGGGGGTGATCAGGCTGGCAGGCAGAAGCAGTTAGGGGCAATCAGGAAGGCAGGCAGGCGAGCAGTTGGGAGCCAGCAGTCCTGGATTGTGAGAGGGATGTCTGACTGCCTGTTTAGGCCCGATCCCAGTGGGCAGTCGGACATCCCTCGAGGGGTCCCAGGTTGGAGAGGGTGCCGGCTGGGCTGAGGGACACCCCCCTGTGCACAAATTTCGTGCACCGGGCCTCTAGTCTATATATATATAAAGAGGTAATATGCAAATTAAGCCAGGATGCTGTAACGGGTCACGACCAGACAGGAGGAGGTTGCGTGCACAGGTGAGGCCCGGAGTGGAGACAGAGACAGGGTGGCCTGCCTGAGCCGGTGCAGTGGCTCGGGTGGCCTTGTAGTGGACACAGGCAGGGTGGCCGGGGGACGCTGCGAGCCAGGTGCAGATATGGACCCCCGCAGCGCCGGTCTGGCCTGACTCCCACGGCGGCCAGTGCTGCGCAAGTCAGGCACAGGTCCCGGCCACCTGTGGGGTGCCTCCTTGCACGGCAGGAGGCGGAGTGCCTCCTCATGTGATTTCAAATGCGGGCTGGGGTTCTAGTTTCCTAATAAAAAGTGGTACCCAAGCCCTAGCTGGTTTTGCTCAGTGGATAGAGCACCGGCCCATGGACTGAAAGTTCCTAGGTTTGATTCCAGTCAAGGGCACATGCCTGGGGTTGTGGGCTTGATCCACAGTAGGGGGTGTGCAGGAGGCAGCTGATCAATGATTCTATTATCATTGATGTTTCTATCTCTCCCTCTCCTTTCCTCTCTGAGATAAATTAAAAAATAAAACATTAAAAAAAGTACCCAAATCTGTCTGGATTTTACCTAAGGAATTTGTGAATAAGAAATACTGAACAAGACTTATGTGGGAGAGAATCAAGATGATGGCATAGGTAAACACCTGTACTTGCTGCCTCTCACAACCACATCAAAACTACAACATAAAGACAAAACAAGTATCATCCAGAACCACGGGAAAGGTGGCTGAGTGGAAGTTCTACAACTAGAAGGAAAGAAAAAAGTGCATTGAGACTGGTAGGAGGTGCCGAGGTACAGAGGCGCGCACGCAACAGGCTGGCAACTGGGTACACTGTTGTTTTTTTCAATAGGGAGGGAGATACAAGCTCCCGATTGCTCTGAACTCCAGTTCCAGGTGAGACTCTGGGGACCCACACTCATATGGGGAGAAACTGGACTGTCTGGCATCAGGACAGAAACACGAGGGCGGCTTTCTCTCAGAGGTGCTCGCAGCAATCATTGTTCCTGCATGGGGCCGTGGAACACAGACACCCAGGGACCTCTCTGGTGCAGGGCTGACTGGCAGCCATTGCTGTTTGCTCCACCCTGGTGATTCCCTGAGTCTCTGCCCCACCCAATTTACAACCCCACCCAAGCTGTGTGCAGCGGCTTTTGCATATGAATGTCCTGTCCTTTAGCAGCCTAAAACCTAACAGACTGCAACTGGGTCAGAGAGACCCAATGCTTCCAAAAGAAGGCCCAAGGCCCAGCAGCTGCAGCCTGCCTTGCTTCACAGCTGGGCCTTATCTGGGCACTTCCAAATCCCAAACAAGGATGAGGAACCTGAAGATCTCTCTGTAGCTCCTGCTGGGTGGCCTCAGGCAGTGGCTGACTTTGCACCTCCTTGGAGATCTAAGAGCCAGTGTACCCAGTGGTCTGTGTGAGACCATACCAGATTACAACTCTTCACATCCATAAGCGACACACTCAAGGGGCAGAATCAGTGAGCACCAAAACCCCACTGAAGCAAGTCCTTCCCCATAAGGGTGACTCCAGCATAGCAGTTCTTCCATTTTAGACACAGCTGGTCCTCACAGCCAATTGGCCTGGAGGTCAATTCCTCCCAGTGATACCAACAGCAATCAAGGGTTGACTACAACAAGACTGTGCACACAGCCCACAATGGGGTGCACCAAGAGTGTCCACCTCAGGTGATTGGGGAGACTGAGCCACTGGGCACTATAGGACACCTAGCATACAAGGCCACTCCATCAACACAGGGAAGCAGCCAAAATGTGGAGACAAAGAAACATGTCACAAATAAAAGAAATGGAGGAAAGCAAACTACTGGATATAGAGTTCAAAAAAACAGTTATAAGGTTACTTAAGAATCTTCTAGAAACCTCCAAGGAACTTAGTGAGACCTTTAAGGATCTTAGTGAAGTGCTAAAAAAATGGAAAAGGACCAGTGAGACATTAAGTATACACTGACTGAAATAAAGAATTATATACAGAAATTCAACAGTAGACTAGAGCAGTGGTTCTCAACCTTTCTAATGCCGTGAACCTTTAATACAGTTCCTCATGTTGTGGTGACCCCCAATCATAAAATTATTTTCGTTGCTACTTCATAACTGTAATTTTGCTACTGTTATGAATCGTAATGTAAATATCTGTGTTTTCCGATGGTCTTAGGCGACCCTGCTAGTGGTTCTGAGACTGCATAAGACCTCAGGCGTCACCTAAGACCATCAGAAAACACAGATATTTACATTACGATTCGTAACAGTAGCAAAATTACAGTTATGAAGTAGCAACAAAAATAATTTTATGGTTGGGGGTCACCACAACATGAGGAACTGTATTAAAGGGTCACGGCATTAGAAAGGTTGAGAACCACTGGACTAGAGGATCCCAAGAATCAAGTCAAAGATTTGAAATACAAAGAAGCAAAAAACAACCAACTGGAAGAGCAAAAAGAAAAAAGAATCCAAAAATATGAAGATAGTGTAAGGAGCCTCTGGGACAACTTCAAGCATACCAACATCAGAATTATGGGGGTGCCAGAAGAAGAGAGAGAACAAAATATTGAAAACCTATTGGAAGAAATAATGACAGAAAACTTCCCCCACCTGGTGAAAGAAATAAACTTACAAGTCCAGGAAGCACAGAGAACCCCAAACAAGAGGAATCCAAAGAGGACCACACCAAGACACATCTTAACTAAAATGCCAAGGGCAAAAGACAAAGAGAGAATCTTAAAAGCAGCAAGAGAAAAACAGTTACCTACAAGGGAGTACCCATACAATTGCCAGCTGATTTCTCAACAGAAACCATGCAGTCCAGAAGCGAGTGGCAAGAAATATTCAAAGTGATGAATAGCAAGAACCTACAACCAAGATTACCCAGCAAAGCTATCATTCAGAATTGAAGGTCAGATAAAGAGTTTCACAGATAAGAAAAAGCTAAAGGAGTTCATTACCACCAAACCAGTATTATATGAAATGCTGAAGGGTATTCTTTAAGAAGAGGAAGAAGAAGAAAAAGGTAAAGATAAAAATTATGAACAACAAATACATATCTATCAACAAGTGAATCTAAAAATCAAGTGAATAAAAAATCTGATGAACAAAATAAACTGGTGAATATAACAGAATCAGGGGCATAGAAAGGGAGTGGACTGACAATCCTCGGTGGGGAGGGGATGTGGGTGGTGCGGGAAGAAATTGGACAAACTTCTTACACCTATGGATGAGGTCAGTGGGAGGGGGTAAGGGCATGGGGTGGGGTGGAGGGGAGCTATACGGGGGTGAAAGAGGAACATCTGTAATAATCTACACTAATAAAAAAGATGCAAATTGACCGTACCTTCATGACGCCCACCAGCCAATCAGGAGTGAGTATGCAAATTAACCCAACAAAGATGGCGGGTTAATTTTCATATGCAAGCTCCGAGCAAATTAACCAACCCCAACTGCTCTGTGCCTCTGGGCAGCATGGGAAGGTGGAAAGGTGGCTCTTGGCTGGAGCGAAGGCGGTGCCGGCAGCCAGGGGAAGGAAGGCCCATTCTTGCACGAATCTTCATGCATCAGGCCTCTAGTTTGAACAATAAAGATATATTAAAAAAAAAAAAAAGAATGCTTATGTGGTGAGACCCCAATGTTTCGCGTGTAACTACTGCAGTGATAACACATCAAAAAAAGCACTTCTTCATATCTTTGGGGAAAAAAGAAATACTGAACAATAGAATTGACAATGCTTTTTTAAAAAATATATCTTTACTGATTTCAGAGAGGAAGGGAGACTGAAAGAGAGAAACATCAATGTTGAGAGAGAATCATTGATTGGCTGCCTCCTGCATGTCCCCCACTGGGGCTCAAGCCTGCAACCCAGGCATGTTCCCTTGACCAGAATCGAACCTGGGACCCTTCAGTCCGCAGGCTGACGCTCTATCCACTGAGCCAAACCAGCCAGGGCGACAATGGTTTTTATACTGTGATTTTGTCAAAGACATAGCAGCATAATATTTAAAATTAAAATTCTGAACTATAAAATCATTCTCAGTTGAGAATGTGAAAGATGAACAACAAGATGTTCCTTTTCTGTCAATCAGAACTGCAAATGGGAAAAGAGTTTTGTAGGACATTGGAGCCTCAGAGGTCATCTTTGTCTCACTTCCTATCTATTAAAGGAAATCCTTTAAACTTCTCTAAGTTTCTTTCCAGTTCTAGCATTTAATGTCTCCGAGTCTTTCCTAGCTCTTCTCAATCAGGCTAAACATTCCCAATTCCCTCACTGGTCCTTCCTTTGTCATGATTTTGATTTGTTTTCAAATCCATGATGTGGATTCTCGCTAAACCTACTTTGTCTCTTTTTCTGCTGAAATTTTGTTTGATGAGCTAGAAAACTTCCTCACAGATTATGAAAATCAGGCCCAGAGAGTTCATAGGGAGTTGAATGGTAGATGCTTTTCAGTCCTGGGCCCTTAAATCTCAGAAAAATGTCATGAGGTCTCAGTCACAATTACACTAAAAAAATAAAAAAATAAAGCTAATGCTCCACTTGGCTATGTCTAGAAAATACCTTTCTTCCATTATTTAAATGAGTCCACTCTGTGGCGGGGGGCACTGTGTTCCATCCAGATGGGAGATCCAGAAACAAAGTGACTCTGGCCTGTGGAGTATGCTATCTGGCAGAGCATATTGTAGCGAAAGGCACGAAGCAGGACAAACCAAGGCCTAAAAGCATTTAGGAACACAGATCACATCTAGCTTGGGGATGCTATAGGAGGTGCTTCTTAAAAATATATATATTTTATTGATTTTTTTACAGAGAAGAAGAGAGAGGGATAGAGAGTCAGAAACATTGATGAGAGAGAAACATCGATCAGCTGCCCCTGGACACCTCCTATTGGAGATGTGCCCGCAACCCAGGTACATGCCCTCGACTGGAATCAAACCTGGGACCCTTCAGTCCGCAGGCCGATGCTCTATCCACTGAGCCAAACCAGTTAGGGCAGGAGGTGCTGAGTTTTGAACTGAGGCTCAATGAAGGTTCAGGGTTTCAAAAGATAGAGATAGGGAGAGGCCCTTCCAGGGCCTACAGTGAACAGAGTGAACAAAGGCAAGCAGCCAGCGTGTGTGGCGTGCTTGCAGGGCCAGCACTGCCCGCACTTGGCTGCATTGAAGGGCACTCAGGAGAGTGGTGAGCTGGACCTGGATAGCCTCAGTCCCCTGAGAAGTCTGGCATTCATTTAGTAGGCCTTGTGTGACTGGTTTCATTGCCTCGGCTTTTTTTTTTTTTAATCATTACCAGCTGTTAAGATAAGTTAGTATTTTTCTGATCTAGCCACTATGTTTGAGAAGTGGCAGGAAAACCCAGGATCTGACTCTCCCTGGTTTCACAGAGGTGCATGGCCATAACCAAGGAGGAACATATTCAGGGTTAGACAATCATCTTTCATGTAACCGCTCACTGTGCCCTTAGGCTGTGGACAGTAATATTTCCATAAGCTTTGTTCTCTCCTGACACAGTGCTCCCTCAGACCTGACCAGTCCTCCATGAAATTCTTGGAACATGTGGCACGTCAAAACAAAGAGAAAGTGGGCAATCTGGAGCTGAGTCACAGCAGCACTAAGAGCAGATGTGCTCTTCCCAGGGTCTGCAGGTTGGAGGTCCCAAGCTACTAGGTATACCGGTTAATAATGTGGATTTTTTCAATAGATGGAGTTACACATATGTTGATATATATGCAATTTGATATGTTTGCTACTTTGTTATATTGACAGCAAGCTTCAAAACTTCATATGTCAAATTTGCTGAAGGTGTTAACATCATAGTTATTTTTTACACTTAAAAATGTCGAATTTTGCCGAAACCGGTTTGGCTCAGTGGATAGAGCGTCGGCCTGCGGACTGAGGGGTCAAAGGTTTGATTCCGGTCAAGGGCACGTACCTTGGTTGCAGGCACATCCCCACTGGGAGGTGTGCAGGAGGCAGCTGATCGATGTTTCTCTCTCATCGATGTTTCTGACTCTCTATCCCTCTCCCTTCCTCTCTGTAAAATATCAATAAAATATATTTTTTAAAAAATGTCGAATTTCATGCCAAAAAAAGAGCATTTGCAGGAAGTCTTAATTCATTACTTTATTTTGAAGAAAAGTGCTGCTGAATAATTCAGGAAGCTTATGGTGAACATGCTCCATCTCAAGATACTTGTGAATGCTGGTTTAAATGCTTTAAAAGTGATGATTTCGATGTGAAAGACAAAGAACGTCCAGGTCATCCGAAAAAGTTTGAAGACGAACAATTACAAGCATTATTGGATGAAGATGCGTGTCAAACTAAAACAATTTCCAATCATTTACAAGAAATGGGAAAGATTTTAAAGGAAGGAAAATGGGTGCTACATCAACTGAATTAAAGACAAATGGAAAACTGAAAAGTCATCAGTAAAATGTTGCTTCAACAGCACGAAAGTCTTTTTTGCATTGGACTGTGACTGGCGATTAAAGTGGATGTATTTTGAGAATCCCAAATGCACAAAATGATGTGTTGATCCAGGTCAACCATCAACATCGACTGCAAGGCCAAATCGTTTCAGAAAGAAGACAATGCTCTGCGTTTGGTGGGATCAGGAAGATGTGGTGTATTATGAGCTTCTAAAACCAGGTGAAACCATTAATACTGATCACTGCCAACAACAAATAATCAATTTGAACCACACTTTGATCTTGAAATGACCAGAATGTTCCAGAAGACCCGGCAAAGTAATTTTGCTTCATGATGACACACCATCACACATTTCAAAACCAGTTAAATACACGTTAAAAGAACTTGCCTGGGAAGTATTAATCCACCCGCTGTATTCACCACACCTTGCTCCTTCAGATTACCACTTGTTCCAATCGATGGCACATGCACTTTCTGAGCAGCACTTCAAAACGTACGAAGAGAGGAAGGAAGATGGCTGCTGATGGGAAGGCAGACTGCAAGATAGTGTGTGAGTGAGAGAACGAAAGGAGAGTGTGTGATCACAAAGGGAGTGTATATTTGTGGGTTGAGGGACAGCTATACTTCAAGGGACTGTTGGGGATTGCCGGACCGGGCTCCCCTGACCGGGCAGCCTCCACTGCTGCTGAAATCTCTCCCGGAGCAACGGGCTCTGACTCAGAGACCGAGCCAACTTGAAGGGGAGAGTGGCTGTTATTGGAAGCCTATACATCCCGGGAATCTATAAGAACAACACCCAGGGAACACCTGCGAACCCGGCAACACCAGACCTCAAGCAGCACAAATATGCGGACTCGGATGAGCTCTGCACCTTCTCACGGAAAGGTCAGATTTTGCTAGGAAAAGGTGAGGTCTGTGATCCAGGCAGGAGAGAGAAATGCGCACAATGGGAGCTAGAGGTTCCAGGGAAGTCTGCGCCCCACAAAAACCGCGGCTGTTGGGGCTAGTGTGATCCGCAAATGTGGAAGGGGATCCGCAGGACTGCTAACAGAAGGGAACTCTAAAAAAGCAACCCATAGCTGAACTGGGCACAAAAGGACAGCCTAAAATTTTAACAGTGTGCCGGCTGCTTAGAGCCAGGGGAAAAAAGACTGCACAGACTTGCATGCAACACCAGAGGGAAAAAGTCATGACTTCGTGCACTTACTCTGGCTTTTTAAATAATTGCTTTTGTACTAAGCCCAGTACATAGGATCAACCAATTGGGGACACTCTCACAGACTGCAGGGGAAAGTTGTTTTTGTGGAACCTGGGGATCAGAGCGAGGAGTACTGATCAGAGAACCAATTCTGGGGCAGTCCATACTCCCAACCAGTATTAAGTGCGACAGGGAAAACAAAATCTAAATTACTGGCCAGAGAGTACATATAGCCCTGGAGGTCAATCCAGAAACACTGCCATCTAGGGATTGAATCACAAATTGACTCTTGTGTAAACACAAATAAAGGAGTCTAAGAAACAAAGAAATACTACCTGCTGGAAAATCAGGACTGTGGTTTACAACACAGAGGAGCAGTGGAACACAGGGAACTTCAATATTGTCCTAACTACTGGACAGGAAACAGGCATGCCAAACAGAACAGTAGAGGAAGTGAATGACCTTCACTACTGCATATTTTTACTTTTTCATCTTTTACTTAAGAAACTCAATTTTTCATCTGTTTTCCTCACTTGATTTTACCTTTTTAATTACAATATTTTTATTTTTAATCAGTATTATGACTACTACTATTTTACCTTTTTTCTTTAAAAAGTCATTTTATTTTCTCTTTATTTTATTTTATTTTGGGATTACTGTTATACATTTTATTTTAAATTTTCCATTAGCATCATTTAACTCTATCTCAACTTTACCTTTAGACCAACACTCTCTTCCTCACTTTCCCCATTTGTTATCCTGTTTCTCTTACCCTATTCCTGCTTTAGATTTTCCCTATTCCTTCTTTTTACCCCCAGTTAAAAATTCATCCTACTTATATATCTAATTTCCAATCCCCTGCTCCAAGTCCATACACACCTCTCTTTCCTATTTCTTCACTATCCAAATTTTTTTCTCTGCCCTTTCTTTGTCTGTAATTTGTTGTTGTTTTTTGTTCTGTTTTGTTTTTTTGTTTGAATTTGCTTTGTTTTGTCTTGCTTCTCTCTGTCCTATTGTTGTTTGCTTGGTAGTTGATTAGATTGGTTATTGTTGTGCTTATTGGTGAGATTGTTACTCTTTTTTTTTGTTTTTGTTTGTTCTTTGCTTCTGGTTTTCCTCTCCTCACTTGTTATTAGTTGTTGCTTGTTTGCATTCATCTCTGGGTGCTTGCTGTTTGTATTTTTTGGGATTAGTGGTTGTTCTATTGGAGTTTTCTCCCCATATAAATAGTTTCTGCCTTTTTTATTCTCTTTCTTTTCTCCCTTACTTTTTTTCCCTTTCGCAATATTATTTTTGCACTATTTTTATCCCCTATTTCTCTTTTCTCTGGTAGTCACCTTTATTTGGGGTTATTAGTATTGTGAATACATTGGTGCTCAGTGCCTTGTGCTTTATGCCTTGTTGTGTTGTATTTTGTGCCTTTAAATCAACGCAGGAGAGCGGGAACTACATCACCAGATAACTGGAGAAGAGAGATCATGGGGAGACAAAGAAACAGCCCACATATAAAAGAAAAGGAGGCATCACCAGAAAAGGAAGTATACAAAATGGAGGCAAGCAACATGTCAGAGAAAGAATTCAGAGAAATGGTCATAAAGACGCTGAAAAGAATGGAAGACAAATTCAACAAAATGTGTAAGAACCAAGAGAAAATGAAAAAGAACCAAGAAGAAATGAAAAATGACATCACTGCTATAAAGAACTCAATAGAAAGCATCAACAGTAGACTAGAAGCAGAGGAATGCATCAGTGAACTAGAAGACAAGGTAGAAAAAAATACCCAAGCAGAGCAGCATCTACTAAAAAAAAAATTAAAAAAACAATAGGAGAACCTAAGGGAACTTTGGGACAACATGAAACAAAACAACATCCACATAATAGGGGTACCAGTAGGAGAAGAAAATGAGCAAGAAATAGAAAACCTGTTTAAAGAAATAATGACAGAAAACTTCCCTGATATAAAGAAGAAAAAACTCACACAAATCCAAAAAGCTCACAGAGTCCCAAACAAAATGAACCCCAAAAGACCGACCCCAAGGCACATTATAATTAAATTGGCAAACACCAATGACAAAGTAAGAATATTAAAAGCGGACAGAGAGAGACAGGAAGTTACCTACAAAGGATCCTCCGTCAGACTAGCGACTGAGCCCTAACCGGTTTGGCTCAGTGGATAGAGCATCGGCCTGCGGACTGAAGGGTCCCAGGTTCGATTCCAGTCAAGGGCATGTGCCTTGGTTGCGGGCACATCCCCAGTAGGGGGCGTGCAGGAGGCAGCTGATCGATGTTTCTCTCTCATCGATGTTTCTAACTCTCTATCCCTCTCCCTCTCTGTAAAAAATCAATAAAATATATTTTTTTAAAAAAAGACTAGCGACTCATTTCTCAACTGAAACACATCAGGCCAGAAGGGAATGGAATGAAATATACAAAGTCATGCAAAGGAAGGGACTGAATCCAAGAATACTGTACCCAGCAAGGCTATCAATCAAAATTGAGGGTGAAATCAGGAGCTTCACACACAAAAAAGAACTAAGGGAGTTTATCACCACCAAACCAGCAAGGCAAGAAATGCTAAAGGATCTGCTGTAAAAAGAAGAAATAGGAAGCAAAGAAGGAACACAGGCATAAAAAATAAAAATGGTGACAAACAAGTACCTATCAATAATAACTTTAAATGTAAATGGATTAAATGCCCCAACCAAAAGACATAGGGTAACTGAGTGGATAAGAAAACATGAACCATATAACTGCTGTCTACAGGAAACCCACCTCAGAAAAAAAGGACTCACACAGACAGATGCTGAAGGGATGAAAAAAGGTTTTTCAGGTGAATGGATATGAAAAAAAGCTGGGGTAGCAATACTTATATCTGACAAATTAGATCTCAAACTGAAGGAAATAACAAGAGATAAGGTAGGACACTTCATAATACTAAAGGGAGAAATCCAACAAGAAGAAATAACACTGGTAAACATATATGCACCCAATACAGGAGCACCCAAATACATTAAAAAAACTTCTGGAGGGTATCAAGGGAGAGATTAACAGCAATACAGTCATAGTAGGGGACTTTAATACCCCACTAACACCACTGGACAAATCCTCTAAACAAAAAAAAATCAGCAAAGAAACATCAATCCTAAACGACTCACTAGACCAGATGGAATTAATTGACATCTTCAGAACATTTCACCCCAAACCACAGAATATACATTCTTCTCAAGTACACATGGGTCATTTTCAAAGATAGACCATATATTCGGTCACGGGCAAAGTCTCTTCAAATTCAAGAAGATAGAAATCATATCAAGCATCTTCTCAGATCACAATGACATGAAACTGGAAATTAACTACAATAAAAAAAGAATCAAACACCTGGAGGCTAAATAGCATGCTATTAAACAATGACTGGGTTACCAGAGAGATCAAGGAAGAAATAAAAAACATCATGGCAACAAACAACAATGAAAACACAATCAAAAATCTATGGGACATAGTGAAAGCAGTCTTGAGAGGGAAGTTCATAGCTCTACAGGCCTACCTCAAAAAACAAGAAACCATGGTAATAAATTACCTAACCCTACAACTTAAATAGTTAGAAAGAGAGCAACAGGAAAAGCCCAGTGTAAGCAGAAGGAAGAAAATAATAAAGATCAGAGAGGAGATAAATGACATAGAGACCCAAAAAACCACCACAAAAAACAAACAAACAAACAAAAAATACAAAACGAAGAGCTGATTCTTCGAAAGGATAAACAAGATTGATGAACCTCTAGCCAGGCTCACCAAGAAGCAAAGAGAGAGGACCCAAATAAACAAAATCAGAATTGAAAGAGGTGAAATAACAACCTATCCCACAGTAATACAAACGATTATGAAAAAATACTATGAACAACTCTATTCCAACAAAATGGACAACCTAGATGAAATGGACATATTCCTAGAAAAATACAAGCTCCCAAAACTCAACCAAGAAGAATCAAAAAACTTGAATAGGCTGGTAACTACCAAAGAAATTGAAACAGCGATCAAAAATCTTCCAGCAAACAAAAACCCTGGACCGGACAGCTTTACAGGGGAGTTCTACCAAGCATTCAAAGAAGAACTAAAACCTATCCTCCTCAGACTATTCCAAAAAAATTCAAGAGAAAGGCACAATTCCAAGCTCTTTGTATGAAGCCAGCATTACCTTAATTCCAAAACTAGATAAAGACGCCACAAAAAGAGAGAACTACTGGCCAATATCCTTGATGAACATAGATGCTAAAATCCTCAACAAAATTCTAGCAAATTGGATTCAGCAATATATTAGAAAGATCATACACCATGACCAAGTGGGATTTATACCGGGGATGCAAGGATGGCACAATATCCGCAAATCAATAAATGTGACACATCACATGAACAAACTAAGAGACAAAAATCACATAATCATATAAATTGATGCAGAAAAAGCATTTGACAAAATACAACACCCTTTCTTGATAAAAACTCTCAGCAAAGTGGGAATAGAGCGGGCATACCTCAAAATAATAAAAGCCCTATATGACAAACCTACAGCCAACATCATACTCAATGGGCAAAAACTAAAACCGTTTTCCCTAAGAACAGGAACAAGACAAGGACGCCCACTTTCAACACTCCTGTTCGACATAGTACTAGAAGTACTAGCCATAGCGATCAGACAAGAAGAAGAAATAAAAGGCATCCAAATTGGAAAAGAAGAAGTAAAACTTTCCTTATTCGCAGATGACATGATACTATACATAGAAAAGCCCAAAGACTCCATCAAAAAACTATTAGACCTAATAAATGAATTTGGCAATGTAGCAGAGCACAAAACTAACACCCAGAAATCTATGGCCTTTTTATACACCAATAATGAATTCACAGAAAGAGTAATAAAAAAACAATCCCATTTACCATTGCACCAAAAAAATTAAGATGCCTAGGAATAAACTTAACTAAGGACGTAAAAGACCTCTACTTGGAAAACTACAGGATGTTGAAAAAAGAGATAAAGACATAAACAAATGGAAGAACATACCATGTTCATGGATTGGTAGAATCAACATCATTAAAATGTCCATACTACCTAAAGCAATCTATAGATTCAATGCAATACCTATTAAAATACCAATGGCATATTTCAAAGATCTAGAACAAACTCTACAAAAATTCATCTGGAATAAAAAAGGACCCTGAATAGCCACAGCTATCCTGAGAAAGAACAAAGTTGGAGGGATCACAATACCAGACATCAAGCTATATTACCAAGCCTTGGTTCTCAAAACTGCCTGGTACTGGCATAAGAACAGACATATAGACCAATGTAACAGAATAGAGAATCCAGAAATTGACCCACGCCATTGTGCTCAATTAGTATTTGACAATGGAGTCAAAACAGTCTCTTTAATAAATGGTGCTGGGAAATTTGGTCAGATACATGCAAAAAAAAAATGAAACTAGATCACCAGCTTACACCATACACAAAAACAAACTCAAATGGCTAAAGGACTTGAATGTAAGATGGGAAACCATAAAAATCCTAGAAGACTCCATAGGTAGCAAAATTGCAGAAATATGTCATAGCAATATCTTTATAGACACAGATTCTATGGCAAGAGAGACTAAGGAGAAAATAAACAAATGGGACTACATCAAAATTAAAAGCTTCTGCACAGCAATAGAAACCATCAACAAAACAACAAGAAAGCCCACTGCATGGGAGAACATATTTGCCAATGTTATCTCCGATAAGGGTGTAATCTCCAACATTGACAGGGAACACATACAACTTAACAAAAGGAAGGTAAACAATCCAGTCAAAAAATGGGCAAAGGATCTAAATAGACACTTTTCGAAAGAGGACATTCAGAAAGCCAAGAGACATATGAAAACACTAGAGGCCCAGTGCATGAAATTCATGTATGGAGGGGTGTCCCCTCAGCCCAGCCTGTATCCTCTCCAATCTGGGACCCCTCAGAGGATGTCCAACTGCTGGTTTAGGCCCGATCCCCGGGGATTGGGCCTAAAGGGGCTGTTGGATATCCCTCTCACAACCTGGGACCGCTGGCTCCTAACTGCTCACCTGCCTGCCTGCCTGATTGCCCCTAACTGCCCCCCTGCCAGCCTGGTCACCCCTAACTGCCTCTGCCTGCGGGCCTGATCAGCCCTCACTGCCCGCCCCACCACACCCCCGCCAGACTGGTCTCCCTCAACTGCCCCCCTGCCGGCCGGGTCACCCCAAACTGCCCCCGCCCTGCCTGACTTGTCACCCCTAACTGCCCCCGGCTGACCTGGTTGCCCCTTACTGCTTCCCTGGCAGCTTGGTCGCCCCGAACTGCCCCCTCTGCTGGCCTGGTCGCCCCTAACTGCCCCCCCTGCCAGCCTGGTCGCCCCACGTAGCCTGCTGTTCAGTCATTTGGTTGTCCCTCACTAACACCTCTGCCGGCTTTGTCACCCCATGCAGCCTGCTGTTTGGTCATTACTGTTACTGTGATGGCGTCCCAGACAATTTGCATATTCCTCTATTATTAGTATATATGCTCAAAGTCACTAATCATCTGAGAGATGCAAATCAAAACAACAATGAGGTACCACCTCACACCTGTCAGAATGGCTATCATCAACAAATCAACAAAGGACAAGTGCTGGTGAGGATGCAGAGAAAAAGGAACCCTCTTTCACTGTTGGTGGGAATGCAGACTGATGCAGCCATTGTAGAAAACAGTATGGTGTTTCCTCAAAAATTTAAAAATGGAACTGCCATTTCACCCAGTAATACCACTTCTAGGAATATATCCCAAGAAACTAGAAACACCAGTCAGAAAGGATATATGCACGCCTATGTTTATAGAAGCACAATTCACCTAGCCTAAATTCCCATCAGCAGATGAGTGGATTAGAAAACTGTGGTACATCTACACAGTGGAATACTATGCTGCTATAAAAAAGAAGGGATTCTTACCATTTGCAGCAGCATGGATGGATCTGGAGAGCATTATGTTAAGTGACATAAGCCAGGCAATGAAAGAAAAATACCACATGATCTCACTCATTTATGGAAAATAAAGAACATTATAACCTGATGAACAAACAGATAGATACAGAGGCAGAGAAGCATCGAACAAACTGTCAAATTACAGCAGGAAGGCTGGGTGGGGGGTGAGGTAAGAGATCAACCAAAGGACTTGTATTCATGCATATAAGCACACCAATGGACACAAGACACTGGGCGGGGCGGGGGATGAGGGCATGTGCCGAGGGGTAAGGGAGGCCGGCGGAAGGTCAATGGGGGGAAAAAAGGAGACATGTGTACTACTATTTGTAATACTTTAAACAATAAAAAAAAGAAAAGCTCTATTGGGACAGTATCCACAAATTACCTGAAAGATGGGGAAATGTGTAGCTAGCGATGGACATTACTTTGAATAAAGCATTTTAGATGTTTCTCTTGAAATTATCCTGTTTTCTTTGATTACAAAACCCACATTATTAACTGGTACACCTAGTAAGCTTCAGCATGGCAGCTGTAAATATTGCCATCTGTCTTCCCAAGGAGAAAGAATTGCCAAAGGTCTTGCAAGACATGTTGAAGTGGTGACCTTCAAACAGTATCCACTAAGAGCTGTGTGCCTGCTCACAGGGCTGATGCACGTGCTCTGGGGCATGTGGCCTAATCTTCCTTTTAACTGGAACCCCACTGCCTGATGGGAAAGCAGGAATGTAATCAGCTCAAAGTAAACAGATTACCAGGCCACAGTCTCTACACTTCCTATCCTAAATTGTGAGGGATGGATATGCAAGATCCAGAGAAATCACAAGTTTCAAGCACAGCCTAGTATCTTAGTGAACAGGAATGCCAAGAAAATGGGAATTCTCAAGAAAACTGGTCAGGCAGGTTTCTCAAAGCAAAGTAAACAAGAGCCCTTCAGCCTCAAAGGCCAAGTGGCTACTTCAAATGCACTATAATACCCAGCTCTCTGCCTGTGGCTCTAGCCATCTGCCTGGCCTGGGAGGCTCTGCCTGTCCCCTCATGCCCTTGGCAACTCCTCTGAGGCCCAACCCAAGTCCCACCTTTCTCTGTGACTCTGCCCACTACAAATTTCCTTCTTCCAAATTCATAATATATATTTAGCAGTGACCTTTCTATTTTCCATTTATTGCTATTTAACTCTTGCAGTTTTTTAATCTTTTATATTTTATCACCAAAGGAAAAGCCCTTTGAGGACCAAGGCCACATCTACTGCTCCCAAATGGCAGATGAGACCAGACTGAGGTGGGGGGCACAGAACAACCTCCCAGTGTTCTCCCACTGTATTTCCCTCTCATATCAGCTGGGGTCTAAGACATTGCTTTCTTCCTTTAGTCAGTATCATGGGCTGAGTGTGTACCCCCCAAATTCAAATGCTAAAGTCCCCAATCCCTAATGTGATGGTATTAGGAGGTGGGGTCTTTGGGAGGTGATTAGGTTTAGATGAGGTTATGAGAGAGGGGCTCTCATCATGATATTAGTGTCCTTATGAGAAAAGACAGAATTTTTCTCTCTCTTCCCCGCCCACCTCCCTTCATTTTCGCCCTCTCTTCACACACACCCAGGAAAGGCCACATGAAGACACAGCAAGAAAATGACCATCTACAAACTTTACACTGAATCTGGCAGCACCTAGATCTTGGACTTCCCAGCCTCCAGAGCTGTGAGAAATAAATGTCTGTTGTCTAAGCCACCCAGTCTGTGGTATTTTGTTAAAGTGGCCTGAGCTACCCGAGACAGAAGGTACCAGATAATAGGCACATATTATTTGAAAGCTGAGCAGCCCCTCGCTTGCCTGCTCAATATAAAATATGCAGAGAGCTATAAAGCAGCAATAACTCATCAACCCCTGACCTCAGTGTTAAGAGTTAAAATTTCCAGCAGCTTCTGAACAACAACCAAAAAGGCCAAACTTGACTACTCAAATAGACACAAGATGGGTCATCATAAGAGGTGCAAGTGCAGCTGACAGCACACCACACCTCCCTGCACACCCTGAGGAAGGGGGTTCATGGACAACATGGAAGGACACCTCCTTAGTCTGTCTCAAAGTGTCAGACCTCTGAGGGCAATTCTGAAGTTACAGGGGCATTCTAGCTAAGGCCATGGTCGGCAAACTGCGGCTCTTTGGCCCCTTGAGTGTGGCTCTTCCACAAAATACCATGGCCTGGGTGAGTCTATTTTGAAGAAGTGGCGTTAGAAGAAGTTTAAGTTTAAAAAATTTGGCTCTCAAAAGAAATTTCAATCATTGTACTGTTGATATTTGGCTCTGTTGACTAATGAGTTTGCCGACCACTGAGCTAAGGGGATTCTGAACAGAGGTCCAGGACCGGCATTTAGGGTATATGACTTAGCAACAGGCCGTTCCAGAATCGCTAATAGTGGAAACTTTGCCCTGCCCTCTGGCAGCTGATGTTGTCTGAATCACTCTACATACTAGTAAACAGCCAGTTTTGCCTCTTCAATGTATTTAGATAATGGGTTGCTCCCCCTAAAAATAACTCAAAAGAAGAGTTTAAATTATTATCTTTGACATTTAATACATTTCAAAATCATGTACATCTTAAATTGTTATGGATTTTTCAGATGCATATCACCATCACCCCAAAAATCCTATCTGATAGTGAAGCCTGCCAATATTACCTTATCATCTTAATCCACTATGGAAACTCATTAATGAGTAACACCAAGTCAGTCTCCCCCAAGCACCACCCTGGGCTAAAGCACGGGGTAGTTGCACAAGTCATGTCTGCTTGTTGACAAGAAGCAGCATTCTCCAGCTGCCTTTGATGATCGAGCCAATATTTCTGACATTATTTCTTGACTCGAGACTACAGATGCCCCAACATGATTTCCTTCCCAGAGTGGAAAGAAGACTGGGATGGCAGATGGCCAGCCGGGATTCCCAAAATGCCTGATGATGTCCTGTGGCTGCAAAAATGCAGGCATGCTAGCCAGAACAGACTTTCAAAAGCTATTTCTACAAATGTACTACCAAGCCTCTTGGCAACCTTTGGAGTACAATGTCTTTCATTCATTCCTTCTATAGATAAATTAAAAAATATGAGTATAGATTCTAGAACTTGGAAGTCCCTGGAAGTCTCTGAGTTGACACCTAGCCACCCCACTGCTGAGCAAGAGGCTCAAGAGAGGCATATTCCTGTGGGCTTTTCCAGTGTGGAAGGTAAATTCACCAAAGGCCCTACACTGTGCAGAAAGAGGGCCTCTGCTCATCTGCCTATACCATTTAAGAGATGATCCTAGTATGATGAAGGGTAGGGAAGGCCTTCCATTAAGTCACTAGTGACTTTAAAACCAAGTTTTGTTTTGCAAACACTGTTATATCTCCTTTCCTTTTTCTCCCTGCTTCCCAAATCCTGTCTTCCCTGTGGTTCATACAGCTACAGCTCCCTAGGCTTTCACCTGTCTCAGTGCAGGGTGTTACTTGCCTCAAAACAGATTTGCAACCCCATACACACCAGAGGAAGATAGAGACTCAGGGGAAGGGAAGGTAGGAGAAACGTATCACAAGGGTTTGAAACAACAGCAAGAAGAATGAGGTGAAACCTCACCTGAAAAGGTTTCCTTCACTTAAACCACCTGCGGCTCAGTGCCTTCCATGTAGACAGCAAGCTGCCAGAGGGCACAAACCACAGCTGCTGCCTTCTTGAATCTACCCCCACAACCAGGCCCATATTCTTAGCCCTGTGCTTTACTACTTTCCACGCAGTAGGAGCTAAAGAAAGTGTAATAGTTTGAGTCAAACAAATGTCTCTTGTGACACACAAGTGATCATTCCTGAGTGTCCTGATTGCTTGTTAAAAAGATACATTTCCTCAAACTGGTGAATCCAATTGACAGAAGAGGAGCCTGTGAATCTGTACTTTCACTAGCATGACAGCTGACTCCTATCAGCAAGTTTGGGAAATGCTGGGAATCCTCTGTAGTCTGAACAACCAGGGGCAAATTCCAGTTTGGGGACTTCTTGGCTGTCTAACTTGGAGCATCATTGATTGGCTGCCTCTGCATGCTCCCCACAGGGGATTGACCCTGCAACCTGGGCATGTGCCCTGACCAGGAATCGACCTCCTGGTTCATAGGTCGACCACTGAGTCATGCTGGCCGGGCTTGGCTAACTGGAATCTCAGTTTTCTCATCTGGAAAATGATAATAATGATGTCTATTTTGTAACATCATTAAAAGGATTTTAAATGCAATTTCAAGAGAATAACAAAGGTCCTGATGTGTAGTGGTTTTTTTTCTAAAGGTCCGTTCCCCTTTATCCGGAAAACACTAGGGAACTACTGAAAGCTTCTGAGCAGATCACGTCCAAATTGTTGCTTTAACTTCAAGTCCCTCTGCCCAGCCTATTCCATAATACCTCCAGTGACAAAAGATCAAACTTACTATCTCTGGAAGCAGGCCATTCATTTGCAGACAACTTTAATCATTAGCAATTTCTTCCTCTTGTTGAGCTGAGATCTGCCTTGGGTGACAGAACAAATCTAATCCCTTTTCCACATGATAGGCTGATGCAATTAACTTAGATAAGGGAAATGAGGAGTAGTAGGTGTGTGTTTGGGGGTGTCCATTTTGAACACCCTGCACTGGGAGGGCCAGTTTAGGCCCATGTCCGGCAAGTAGTTGCTATGCATGTCTGCAGTTCAGTAAAAAGATCAGGGGCATCACTTACACAATGACATGATTTGAAGTTGTGAAAGTAAATGGCATTGCCATTTAGGGGCAGATGTAATGAACAGGATTGAGGAATGCTCAGCAAGGTAGGAAGAGAGCCTTTAAAGAAAAAAACAAACAAGTAAGCCATGGAAACAAATGTGGTGAAGAAGAAGGCAGAGGATCAGTAAATCAGTCATTGAATTTGATGACTAAGAGGTCACCACTGCTCCCTGGCAGACTTGAGCATCTGCTCCTCTGGAGCTGCTGGGATCTACACCACCAAACTGAAAAGCAGATGCACTTCCCCTCCTACTGAAAGAGAGGTAATTTGGAGAAATAGCAGCAGCAAGGACAGATAACTCTAATATTTCCCAACCTGCATGTTAAGATGGGTTTCTCCAAATAAGGTTCTCATGCTCCCTCCTATCTATTGGGGAAATTGCCTAGTAAGTCTGTCCTGGAGATTAATCACAGAGAAGAAATCTATTTTCCTGTTTAATCCTGCATTTGCTCAACTTCCTGAAACACTGATTTTTTTTTTACATAATACTATAAACCTCTCCAGAACTAGTGTTTCCCAGCACAGAATTGGGCAAATAAATGTAGGGAGAAGAAGAGAGACAAGACGAGAGTTTAAGGAATGACTGGTATCAAGGGAATTTTTTTTCTTTTCTTTTAAGAATGGATGAAAGTTGAATATGTTTACATGTGGAAGAAAGGGAACCAAGTGTAGAGTGAAAGGCCCAAAACAAGCACAAAAGGAATAGAGCAAGCCTGGCTCTGGGAGAGGGGTTAACTTAGCGAAGGACCTCATGTCACCGCTTTGGCCAGGAAACATTATTTTTTAATTAAGTCTAGTGATCACAAATGTTCACTATTCTAAACCATATTTGCTTTGCTCAGATGATACAATGTTATCAAGATAAGGGTAAGGACAGATTATGTAAACTGGATAAACTGCTTAGCTAGAACCAGAGTGCATCTCCACCCTCCGCCCCAGAGTTTTCCTGGCCGGAGCCAGAGAAGAGGGCTCCAAGTCTTCCAGGTTGGGAGCTAACGCCCCACTGCTTCTGCCCAGGCAGGGGGAGCTCTAGCACAAGATAGAGAGGGAAAATCTAAAAATAAAGCTCTCTGAAGAAACTGTTTTGCCTAAAGAGTAGCTTCCCACGCACTCTGTAGTGCCACATCTGTGGGGGCTGAAAGCACAGAACGGAACAATCCTGACCAAGTCACATAAGTATTACCCTTTAGCAGAGGGGCCACAGTGCATTGCTGATATTCCCCATCAGTGCCCCAGTGTTAGGAGGCTGAAAAGATCACGGTGACTACTCCAGCCTTCCTGCTCTCCTCCTTTCTCAGCGGGAGGTAAGCACAGCACATGTGAAGAAAGCTGCTCTCAAAACACAAGGAGTGGAAGTGAGTGCTTATTTTAGAAAAGAACCATGAAAGGTTTAGTGGGCTTCAGGCTCAAAGTGGGGCTCCCTCAGCCCCACTCCCAGTAGTAGGGTCACGGACAAATGACCAACTAAAGAAAAAAATATCAACCACCCTGAGAAGAGCTGCAATGAGCCTTTCTGTCAGTTGGCTATCTTCATTTCCAACCCCAAGCACAGAACAGTTGTCATGTTGCCGGGCAACTAGCATATGCAACCTCACCTCCTAACCCCCCAGCTGGTATCAGAGGCCACTAGAAAAAGTTCAACCCAAGAGTTTTATACAACCCCATATGTAAGTATTAAACACCAAGGGAGGGAGGAGGGAGGCTGCTGGCTCAGGGGAGTAATCCCACCACCTCTTAAGGAGTTTAACCTTGGAGAGATACAACATATTTGCACCAACTATTGGAGTTTTGCCAAGAAGCCCAGGCAGGAAGAAGGAAATTAATTCTACCAGGAGGTCATAGTGTTCATTTAGCAGTCCAGCTCCCCAGGAGGTTTGTACTTTGACCTGACAAAGTATGACAATATGCCTTGAGGGTCAGAAGCTCAACCTTGTACAACATCTTGGAATAATTTTCAGCAGCAATACACGCAAAGCTACACATCCACCCGCCCTTCCTGGGGAATGCATACCATCCTGCCCCATGTCCTATGACTCAGATACAGCAGACCAGTGCAGCAGGGAGCAAGCAAACATAATTTAAAAAAAAAAAAAAGAATGCAGCAACCTGTCAGTTTCTTGGTCTCTTAAGAGACCCTGCACCAGAACACAGTGGTAGTTGATACGCTCGGATACAAAGCCTGGGGTGTATTATGCACACGTGAAAGGGGGAAGGGATGCAAAGTTTCCCCCTCAAATCACAAACTGCAAGCAAAATACTTTGAACATACCAGTGCTATTTGAATGCTGACTAGCAACAATCACCCAGTAGCCTTTTCTGATTGGAGCACACTAAAATGTTCCCATACTGAGTCATTCATGAACAAAAAAGAAGAAGCCAAGCCAGCTCCTGACCAGGAGGAGATAGTACTGGCCAGAAAGTACACAACCTGAGCATACAGTTGGAAGTGTTGTAGTGCTGGGAGTACAAACTCCCTACCCCACTAGGTAAACGAGGGCTGGGTTGGACCAGACTCCCCTTGTGCAGCACAAGGCTTACGGCTTGGAAGTGGGACTTACCTGACATACAAGGACCTCTTCTCACTTGTTCGGAGGGATCCAGACCCAGAGCTCATGCTGCTGTTCATCATTTGTTCTCGCAAGTCATGTATCTTCGATTCAAAGCGACTATACTCTGTCAGGAAGACAAGGGAAAGGGCAATGAAAGAATGAAGCCAAGGAGAGACACTGAACCTGCATGCCAGTGGCCCCAGATCCAGAGGACACTTGGCTTCAGGCAGCCAGAGCCAGCCCAGTCAATCTTTGCATGCATAGGCAGAGTCCCTCCTCCAGGCACAAAAAGGCAGACTTCTCTCCACCCCATACACTCATACAAGGAAAGAACACACCCAGAAAAGGAGTAACATTTTGATGTATCAAATGGAAAAGGCTTTTATCTGCCTTGAAATCCTTAAAAGAAAACTGGAAAGAGGTTCCAGTGTGGCCTTCATAAATCTTTAGAGCAGGCGCTAAGGCCCAAGGAGAGCCGATGGGAAAGAATTCCCCAAAAAGAGGATTGCAGAGAACAAGATGGCCCTGAGAGCAGGGTGGAGGGGCTAGAAAGGACCTGAGGCCATTAAATGATTGTTAGGCAAGGAAGCCAATTTGTTTCTAGGCGTCTTTTTTGAGGGGGAATATTGGAACCCTGTGCCAAGGTATAAACAAACAAACCTCACAATCAGATAAGGAGATCTCAAAGCTCTCCTGAGTTATCTCCATTTTAACAAACAGGGTCTTTGGCCTCAGTATAAATTAAACATTAAAACAAATCCTCTAGTTATTTCCCTTTTAACAAACAGAGGCTTTGGCTTCAGTATCAATTAAACATTAAATTCTCTCAAACCTAGAAGTTTGCTAATACCTCCCTCTTCCAAAATCATCTATTCTAGTCAGTAGGATCATAAATACAGGCCCAGCTTGGAGGCCTGCTGACACCATCTTAACCACCTGAACTACCTTATCACTCTGTATAACTATAGGTTTACACCAAATTTAAGAAAACCTGATTAGGAAAACTAACTATAGCCATTATAACTTTATTATAAAAGGCTTTTTTTAATAGTACTGCCTTACTGTGTCATTGTCCTAATACATTTAAAATATGATACTCATTACACACACACAATTCCACAATATTTTTCAAGTCTATAATTACCACATGGAATGGATATATCTAAAGCACAGGCTGTAGAAATGGTAGAAAACAGGCATGCTTCATTATGACCAGCTGAATTTAAAGGAAGTCAAAATTTATTCTAGGGCTCTAGCTGGTTTGGCTCAGTGAATAGAGCAGTGGTCGGCAAACTCATTAGTCAACAGAGCCAAATATCAACAGTACAACGATTGAAATTTCTTTTGCGAGCCAAATTTTTTAAACTTAAACTTCTTCTAACGCCACTTCTTCAAAATAGACTCGCCCAGGCCGTGGTATTTTGTGGAAGAGCCACACTCAAGGGGCCAAAGAGTCGCATGTGGCTTGCGAGCCGCAGTTTGCCGACCAATGGGATAGAGCATCATCAGCCTGCGGACTGAAGGGTCCCAGGTTTGATTCCGGTAAAGGGCACATGACTGGGTTGCGGGCTTGATCCCCATTGGGGAACGTGCAGAAGGCAGCCAATCAATGATTCTCTCTCATCATTGATGTTTCTATCTCTCTTTCCCTCTCCCTTCCTCTCTGAAATCAATAAAGATTAAAAAAAAATTATTCTAGGGATTGAAGGTGGGGAACTGCTCTAAAAAATAAACACATTTCCAGGGGGAAAAAATTCCACAAAAGCATTTTCATGCACCATAGAGGGCTGGCAAGAAGCATCCCCATGTAGTCTATGTGACTGTACCGGCAGAAAACAAAACACCTATTCCAACACCTGACACTCCCCCTTCACTCAGCAAAGCAACCTGACCTTCAGCTGGGTATTAAGATGAAATGCTAAAAAGCCTAAAGGGGAGGGAATGGAGTTTTAACTCACAAAGTAACCTCTTCTCAACAGTTTCTTTTTGTTCACGCTGGTACCAATGAAGCCAACAGCTTAGATTCATGTGCTTTCATTCTTCATGCACTGGTGTTATAGTGATTTGTCCTCATTACCTACTCCAGTCTCTGAAATCCTACAGGAAGTAGTTAAGTCGCTGACTCACCCATTAAATGTTGGGGGCGGGAGAAACAGCAGCAGGACAATGTCCCTGTTCTGAGGGTTACCTGACAACACAATATAAATGAGGCATCCCAATCTAAAGGTAGAGGGTGGTGACTGATCTGTCAGAAGCCCTGGACTGCCCAAGAGCGCAACAGTAGGACTGTATACTTCTAGAGCCTGCCTGGGCACTGGCCCCATCCCAGGGTTTGGCCCTCCATCCTGGCCCTCTCTAGTTGGCTCCTGTGCTTCTCACTCATGGGCTAAAAGGAGAACCAGGTGAGACAAAGAGATTTTTGACAAGGCAGCCCTTTCTTGGGGAAGATAAGTAAAGGGCAGAAATATGCATTAAACCCAGAAAAAAATACACCAAACCTATCCTTAATACGTTTTTCCCCTCTCACAACTTGTTTATATATTCCCTTCTTTGGAATTGACTTGCCTGCTGAACTCCAACTTAATAGCAGGTCATGGCAGTTGCTTAGTAACTACGTTACTTAAAAAAAAAAAAAATCCTTTAAAAAACAACCACTATACCACCATTTCCTCAAAGCTCCTAATCCAAGGTTGATAATACTGGGCCAGAGGGCCCACTTAAAATAGACTACAGAAAGAGAACAAGGCTATTGCTTTAAGGAATCCACTTTCTGTTTTCTACTTGCTACTAAGTTTTCAAGTCTATTAAATTGTGTTTTATTCATTTTTTCCCTATTCAGATGATCCCCTTGAGTTTCAGATGCTCAATAGTTCTCAGCTTTTATTTGTAGAGTTATCTAACATCTACTAGGCACAGAGTAGCCTCTGAATAAATGATTATTAGGTAAATGAGCAAATTAGAAAACTGTGCCCAAGTCGACACTTCTGTTCTTAAACTAATAAACCTAATGGTTTATTTAACTGATGGCTGCCAGCTTCACTGAGGGCTTGGAAAGGTAGTTAAGAAGTATTCCCATTTACTTCCTTACCAAGGTTAACTGTTGGAAGCAATTGGGATATGTTTTCTAAACACCCTTCTGATATGTTAATAACACACAGTGGGCATCTGATTAAGAGACTTTGTTTATAATAAAGAAAAAAACTAATTCTAACATAAAAACTCTTTAAAATAGTCTTAAGATATATAGTACCTCATCTTAATATTTAGAGGCACCATTTTCCAAGAACAGAAGCTTCACTTAAAAATTATCTGAATTTCGCCCGACCAGTATTGCTCAGTGGTTGAGTGTCAACCCATGAACCAGGAGGTCACGGTTTGATTCCCAGTCAGGGCACGTGCTTGGGTTGTGGGCTCCATCCCCAGTAGGGAGCATGCGGGAGGCAGCTGATGGAAGATTCTCATCATGGATGTTTCTATCTCTCTCTCCCTCTCCCTTCCTCTCTGAAATCAATAACAACATATTTTAAAAAAATCATTTGAATTCGGCCTGGTCAGGTGGCTCAGCTGGTTGGAGCTGGGTCCAGTACACGAAAAAGGTTACAGTTCTATTCTTGGTCAGGGCACAGGCCTGGGTTGTGGGTTGCATCCCCAGTCAGGATGCATATGGGAGGCAACTGATTAATGTTTCTCTTACATTGATGTTTCTCTCTCTCTCTCTCTCTCTCTCTCTCTCTCTCTCTCTCTCTCTCTCTCTCTCTTCTCCACCCTCCCTCCCTTCCTCTCTCCCTTTTCCTCTCCCTTTTCCTTCCTACCTTCCTTTCTTCCACTCTCTGAAAATCAATGGAAAACATATCCTCAGGTGAGGATTTAAAAAAAAAAATAATCTGAATTCTAAGGCCTCACAATTTGCCAAGGTCCCCTTCCACTCATAACTAATAATTATGTGAAAGTCACTGCCAAGGAAGCCCACAAGACCAGCCTCAACTCAAGGGCCCACTTCAAATATGCTACTTTAAAACACTTATTACTAAAATCTCATCTACTTAACTGCGTTTTATTCATTTTTCCCATTCAGATGAACCCAACCATTTGTGACCCACAAAGATGTCCATGGTGAATCATCACATCCCTTGTCCCCTTTGCTTATCACAGAGAATAATGAGAGGGAGGGGGCACAATTAGTGGTCATTTCCCCAAACACAGGGTTTCTCACTGATCAACTGGGGTGCCTCTGAAAGATCATGGACTCTACCACAGACACTGACTCAAAACCTATTGAGCAGGCTCAGGAATCTGCATTTTTACCAAGCATCAATTGTTATTAAGTATCGTGATTCTGATGCCCAATAAAGCTTGAAACTGCTGGTCTTGGATTACAAAATTGAGTTTTGTTTTATTCAGAGAAAAGATAAGGTACATTGTGTCTCAAAAGGAAGGTAAGGCAAGAGAGTTGCCCTACCCTCTCAAAAAAAAACCAAAATCCTGACAATATAATTGCAAATCCCACAGGAAAGGAAAGTGCTAAAGAGGCCCCTGTCCAATGTGCCTGCAAAGAAAGTTAATGAGTTTACAATTTTTTAATTATAAAAGTAGCACATGATTTTTACAAATTTTTAACTTTTTTCTTTAGAAACTCCTGTTATCATTTCCCCATCCCACTACCCAAAAGTAATGAGTTAGTATTTTTCGTATGCATCCTTCCAGACTTACTTCCATATATACTAGTAGTTGGCCTTGAACAACACAGGTTTTAACTGCGCAGGTCCACTTGCACAGTTTTTTTTCAATGAATACTATAAGTGTATTTTGTCTTCCTTATGATTTCATTTTTTAAAAATATGTTTCTTTATTGCCCTGACCGGTTTGGCTCAGTGGATAGAGCGTCGGCCTGCGGACTGAAAGGTCCCAGGTTCGATTCCGGTCAAGGGCATGTACCTCGGCTGCGGGCACATCCCCAGTAGGGGGCGTGCAGGAGGCAGCTGATCGATGTTTCTCTCTCATCGATGTTTCTAACTTTCTATCCCTCTCTCTTCCTCTCTGTAAAAAATCAATAAAATATATTTAAAAAAATATGTTTCTTTATTGATTTCAGAGAGGAAGGAAGAGGGAGAGAGAGATAGAAACATCAATGATGAGAGAGAATCATTGATCAGTTGCCTCCTGCATGCCCCCTACTGGGGATCGAGCCCGCAACCCAGGTATGTGCCCTTGGCTGGAATCGAACCTGGGACCCTTCAGACCACAGGCTGAAGCTCTGTCCACTGAGCCAAACTGGCTAGGGCTCCTTATGATTTCTTAATAACCTTTTTTCTAGTTTATTATAAGAATGCAGTATATAAAACATATAACATACAAAACATGTGTTCATCGACTATTTATGTTATCAGTAAGGCTATTAGTTAAGTTTGGTGAGAGTCAAAAGTTATATGTCCTTAACCCTTGCATTGTTCAAGGATCAACATGTATCTACTTTTTTCTATACTCTGGTATGTCATAGAAACCCATCCATGTCAGTACATAGAGATCTACCTCATTCTTTTTAATAGCTGCATAGTATTTATTCCATATTATGGATAGACCATAATTTATTCAGTCATATCCCAACTGATGCACATTTAAATTGTTTATAATTTTTTAATATTACTATCAATGCTGCACTATATATTTCTATGAGTATTACCATAGCATGGATTCCTAGAAGTGAAACTGCAGGGTCAAATTATATTCACATGAAAATATTTGACTGGCATTACCACATTGAACCCCAACATTCTGTAACCTTTATCACTGGAAGTGAGGATAAACTGATATTCTAAAGCTTCCAGTACTCTTGAACACAACTTGTTCATTCCTACCTATTATTACCTTCTCCTAGAATTTCTGAGGAAGTGGAGGCAGAATTTACCTTTGAGGACAGATTGATCTTTTGTTTGAGGAAAAACACTTTAATGAGCCTTCTAGTTATGCCAAAGTCAAGTCAAGATTGTATTCTGGAATAGACAAAGAGGAGCCTCAAATGTTCTCTCTGCATAAGCACAGAAAAGGTGGTCCTTCTGTGGGTGGAGTTGCTGGTTCAAAGGGCTTGTCCTAACACTTAACTCCATCTTCCTCCAGAAATATCTATCTCTAGATCTGACCACTCTGCCTCCCCCTACTTGATAACCTCAGGCCAAACCTCCCTGCTACTGTAAATGACACTTTCTTCTCTCTCCCATCTCATTTCCCCGGGCACAATGAGTGTTTCTTCAAGTTTTGCTGCAGCACATCCTAATTGCTTCCTCAATCCATCTATTTCTAACTTTATCTCCTTGACTTACTGTTGATTTTGCCTCTTTATTTTCTCTCTTGCCTTGATCTAGGTCACATTGTGTCATCTCTTCTCTGGACCACTGCTGTACTGCCCGAACTGGGCATCTGCCCCCAGGATCTCCAAATTCCAGTACTGCTTAGATTCTTATTTGGAAAGCCTTCCTAAAACTTCAACTTGTAGCCTTCCTATTCAAGTTTCTATAATAACAGCAACTAAAGTATTTTACTTTAATATCTCAACTAAACTTTTAAAGATGGCTACAACCATCCTCCCCTCACTCCCAGCCTATGTATCCCATCTCTCATTACACAGATCCTCTTGTGAGCTAGCCTGGCTGGAACTCTTTTTTTTTTTTTCTGGCTGGAACTCTTGAACACAACGTGTCCATTCCTACCTGTTATTACTTTCTCCTAGAATTTTCTTCCCTACCTGACACTGAACCACCTTTTTCATCCTAGAAGTTTTATTCATTCATTTATTTATTTATTCAAACATTTATTGAATGTCCACTGTGTTCCAGGCACTGTGAGAATTGCTGGATATATAATGGTAATCAAAACAGTTCCTGGAAATTACAATCATGAAACAAACAACTCTTTAATTACAATCTTAATTATAACTATGACAAATGCTATGAAGAAAATGCTAAGGGAAACTAACAGAGTAGCCTAACCTACTGTGGGGTTGCGGGGGTGGGGGGGCATGAAGGAGATGTTAACAAAGGTTTCCCTGAGGAAGTGACATTTAAGCTGAGCCTTTGAGGATGAAGAGTTAGCAAGGGGAAGAGGCATTGATAAAGCATTCCAGACACAAGGAACAGCACAGTGAGGGTACAAAATATTTGTATCATGGGCAAGTAAAAGGGATACTGGCAGATAATACTAGGGAGGTAGGCGGGTGTCAGATCATGCACGGGATTATGAACTATGGTAAGGATTTTTACTTCTATCCTAAAAAGTCATTCAAAGACTGTAAGTAAAGAAGTGACATGATCAGGGTGTGTGTGTGTGTGGGTGGGTGGGTGTGTGTGTGTGTGTGTGTGTGTCACTTTGGCTATTGTTGGCCAAATAAGTGCGGTACCTTACATGTAAACTTAAGTTTCTTGACAGCAGAGAACCATGCTTTCTCTTTCTGTCTGGGCCCTACAGCCCCCAATATAAGTAACCCCTGCTTTTACTGCATCCAAACCAGCTAGCTCCCTAGCCTCTACTAAAGTATGTCCAATGTTTGGAAGCTCTCCATCCTTTAATTATTAGACAACACTATTCAAGAGAAAATTCATGGGCTCTTTTGCCAGCTGATCCTAATTTTGGTATCTAAAGCAACATACTAGTAAAACATGATCAGTTCTCTTTTTCATAATAGTGTGAAGAAATAGTTTAAAGATGGTTAAAGAGCTAAGAAAGCCTGGAGCAGGTTCTAAGACTACTGAATAAGATTGACTAAAAGGTAAAGTATGAACAGGAGAAGGGGAGGGGGCAAGATTATAAGAGTTTGAGATAGGACCACTGAAGTGTTTAAATAGGAAAGTGATACAATTACGACTATGTTTGGGGGAAGATTATTCTGAGAATGTAATGGAGGACAGAGATGAAGAAAATAGAGACTAGGAACCAATTCTACTACAGACAATGATTTCAAATGCCTGACATAGTATGGGAGCAACTGAAGAAGAGAAAAAAATCAAGAAATATGTTAGATCTAGAAATAGACAAAATTTTATATCTGATTGGATGTAGGGTGAAAAAGGACTAAAAGCAACTTCTAAGTTTTTTCCTAAAAGACCAGGAAAATGCAGGATAATATCAGCCATGATACAGAATGGCCATCATGCCCTATAGGGGCTTAATCACAAGGAACAACAATAGCCTGTAATTATTGGAATCGAGAGTCTAGGTCAGTGGTCGGCAAACTCATTAGTCAACAGAGCAGCAAACCATGCGGTTTGCTGCTCTGTTGACTAATGAGTTTGCCGACCACTGGACTAGACTAAATGTTACCATGTAGTTGGAAGCTGTGAGGATTAGGCAATTGTGGCATATTGTGTGCAAAGAGGTAAAGGGTAGTATATGACAGTGGTCGGCAAACTCATTAGTCAACCGAGTGGCAAACCGCGGCTCGCGAGCTGCATGTGGCTTGGGAGCCGCGATTTCCGGACCACTGGGCTAGACCATCAGCCAATGACTGAAGGGTCCTGGGTTCACAGGAGACAACCAATCCATGTGTCTCTCTCACATTGATGTTTCTCTCTGTTTCTCCCTCTCCCTTCTCCACTCTCTCTAAAAATCAATGGAAAGATATCCTCAGGTGAGGATTAACCAGAATGGCCATCATATCCTCAAAATAAGTTATCTCTTCTCCAGACTAAATATTCCTACTTCCTTAATCATTCTTCATCTAACATGGTTTCCATGTCCTCCACTACCTCACCCTTTTAAAATCTAGTGCCCAGCATTTGTGGTGATGTCATTTCCTTTACAAAACTATTAGCTCCTTGATGTGGTTTTTGTTTCTTTCTCAAAGTTTAGCATGGCACCCCCAATTGAGTCAATGAACTTTTATTGACTTTGTTAACTTGCTATAAAGATCCTACAAGACAAACCTGGACACTGCAATTCTCAAGTTCTGCTTCATCATGAACTAATGTAAGAAAACATAATATAAAACTTTCTCCTTCCACCCACCCCTAAAAATGCTAAAAACTGACCAAGAAAAAACACAAACCACTTAATAGCCTAATAATGTATCAAAAGGGCCTGAAACTACAATGTCCACTAATAAAAACTGGACATTCACCCAGGCCAGCATGGCTCAGTGGTTGAGCATCAACCTATGAACCTGGGGGTCACGGTTCAATTCCCGGTCAGCACACATGCGGGCTCGAGCCCCAGTATGGGGCATGCAGAAGGCAGGTGGTCAATGATTCTCTCTCATCATTGATGTTTCTCTCTCTCTCTCTCTCTCTCTCTCTCTCTCTCTCTCTCTCTTCCTCTCCCTTCCTCTCTCAAATTAATAAAAATAAAAATAAAAAACTGGGCATTCATCCAAGCCTCCAAATCCATCTCCCCTCTCAAATCTATCTACCTTCCTAATGACAGAAAAAAACTGTCTCCTCAGAATTAAAAGTGACACTTCTCAGTCATATTTTACAAAGCTGAAAGAGAATCAGGTTCCCAACCCATATAAAGTTTATTTGGTCCTATTTAATTCTGGGTAGGAAAATGTTGTAGAGATAGGAAACAAATGGTAGCAACACAGGGTACGTATTCTGTGTGCTATATAGATTACCAATGATTTGAATAAAGATAAAAAAAGGGAAATGCTACAAAATAAACTGAAAGCTTTGCTTACCAAATTTGGAAATGACAATGAAGCTGAGGAGACAACTGGGTCACAGAATTCAGACACAGATTGTGACAGGGAGAAACAATGGGAAAACACAAATAAAAATAAAGTAAGAAAGAGAGATATAATTTCTTGACCTTGAGTCCCCACACAAATACTGAGTAGGGAAGACAGGCCTGAATAATAGCACATCTGGGTTGGCTTATAAACACAAAAGAAGTCAATAGCTGCCCAAAGACTCATTTGTTCTCACAGAAGTGCAGGTGTTCCAATCTCAAACCCATACAGCCCTCATTTGCCATTGCTGAGCTGCCCTGAACTCAAAGGAATCAACCATTGTGAAAATGTATATAGAACTCTAGTGGGAATGAAGTGACAACCTCATGAGAGAGTCACAGATTTTGATGAGTATGAACTGTGTTTTAGGTTTCTATAGCTCCTTTTGGAGTGCAAACCCTCAGGATATGTTTGAATTACAAGCACCTGTCCCAACAGTATAGCTCAGGTTTTCAAAAGAAATGGATGGAGATGAAAGAAAAATGAGTCCATCAAGAAGATACCTGCCAGTGTGGAGATATGTATATGAATCACAAATAGCACAACATTTTTAAATATCACAAACTTGTCTGTATAAAAACAATATGAAGTATATAACTTGGGTTAGTTTCTAATTATGGGGCCCACAATTTAAAGACTCTGACACCTCTAAAACTGGACAATTTCTCAGGGCCCTTCAAATTTTGACATAATTATGGTTTCATGACCAAATCAACGAGTTCCATAAGGTATCAAACCAAGGACTACTTTAATTTAAAAAAATTTTTAATCCTCACCGACGATATTTTTTCCATTAATTTTTAGAGAGAGTGAAAGGGAGGAGGAGGAGAAAGAAAGAGAAACATCGATGTGAGAGAGACACATCAACTGGTTGCTTCCTACACATTCTGGGGCCGGGATCAAACCTGCAACTGAGGTATGTGCCCTTGACTGGGATTCGAACCTGTGACCCTTGGGTCCATGGGCCAACCCTCTAACCACTGAGAAAAACCAGCCAGGGCTAACTTAATTTTTTAAAATATGATCTAGAAGAGGGAAATCCTCACATCTGCAAATAATCCTAAGCTCTTTGGGTCAAATTAATACCAAATCAATGAGCATAAATTGCAAAAAAAAAAAAAAATTCTAAAGGCTATGTGAGAGGGCAGAAAAGTGACAAACAGGGCTCAATATTGCTTGAAGAAAAATAATGCCAGCTCTACTTTTAGAACAATAGGCTTGGAATTCTGACTAACCCAGAACAGAAACAGTGTCATTGTTCTGGTCCCTGCACTGTCACAGTGTGCTTCCTCAGCCATACACACATAGCCTGCGTTCTGGATAGCACCCTGATACTGGGAATGAAACAGAAAAGAAGACATGCCAGATTAGCATGCCATAAAATATTCCAGTTTATTCCTATTGAGGAGATATTTCTGTCCCTCAAAGAGCTCAGTGAGGATGTAGGAAGAACTACTGAGCAAAAGTACTATAGTATATAAAGATTTCATTACACTCAGCCACCTGGTCTGAAAATAAGTAGAATGAAAAATACTTTGATTTCATATCAAGCTAAGAAAAAGTTATCCACAGGACTTGCTATTGGTTCTACTCACCCATTCCAGATCACCAAGCAGATCAGGGTAAAAGCCTCAAATAGGGCCTTTTCTCTATTTCAAAGGAATTTCATATAGCATATTCATATGCAAGATTAACAAAGCATTTAGCATCTTTAACCCATAAGCCAAAGTATATGTAAGAACCACCCCAAGACAAAACAGCTTATTCAGAAAACATGGGAATGAAGATAGAATTATACCTTTCTCTGCTCTCAAGGTAGTGGGTACTCTTATTCCTAACAATCATTTTCATTTAACAGAGATGAAGCAATATAGTGACTGAAACATCTTATGACTAAGCTTGCTAACTTGAGTTAATGTAATTTCTATGTTTTACCACATCAATTGAAAGTCTAGATTCAAATGTTCTTCACTCCAATAGGATCACATATTCTCTGACAATCTTTATTGGGGTATCAACTGAATCTCTTTTGAGTAAAGTTTCATGGAAGGAACCCAGAAAATGGGTCCTACAGAAAGAAAATACTCTTCTTGTTATTTGCCCAAATATCTGTGGTCATTTTTCAGTAACTGACAATCCCAGAGTAAAATATTACAGAAACGAAAAAGAAACACAAAACCCAAATTGTGTGTGTGTGTGTGTGTGTGTGTGTTAAAGGTGACACTTCAAAAACGGTAGGAAAAGGAATTATTTAATAAATGTTACTGAGGTGATTCATTAAACATTTGGAGCAAAAATAAGACAGTATCCTACCTTATATCATAAATAAACTCCAGGCAGGTAAAGCTTTTAAATGCAAAATAAAAACATTAAATAACTAGCATAAAACAAAGATAGAGCCCTGGCTGGTGTGGCTCAGTGGATAGAGCGTCGGCCTGTGGACTGAAGGGTCCCAGGTTCGATTCCGATCAAGGGCATGTACCTTGGTTGTGGGCACATCCCCAGTCGAGGGTGTGCAGGAGGCAGCTGATCGATGTTTCTCTCTCATCGATGTTTCTAACTCTCTCTCCCTCTCCCTTCCTCTCTGTAAAGATCAATAAAATATATTTTTTTAAAAAAACACAAAAAAAACAAAGATAGATATTTATTTGCTCCCACAGTAGGGCAGACCCTTCCAAACCTATGGGCAGAGGCATAATACACAAAAGAAAACAATGATAGATTTGACTAGATAAAAACATTTTTTTAAAGCAAACTACAAACTGGGGAAAATCTTTGCAGTATATTTCACAAGACTTAATATTCCAACTACATTAAAACTTTTACACATCAATTAGAACTGATGAACAGGCCGGCTGGTGTGGCTCAGTGGTTGAGCATCAACCTATGAACCAAGAGATCGCAGTTCGATTCCCAGTCAGGGAATATGCCCAGGTTGCGGGCTCAAGCCCCAGTGTGGGGTGTGTAAGAGACAGCCGATCAATGATTCTCTCTCATCATTGATGTCTCTCTCTCTCTCTCTCTCTCTCTCTCTCTTCCTTCCTCCATGAAATCAATAAAAATGTATTTTAAAAAAATGAACTGATGAACACATCTTAACAGAGAAACAGGGAAAGGACATAATCAGGCAATTCACACAAAAAAATCACCAATGACATATACACACTTACAAACACACACAAATGTTCAATTGGATTATTAACCAAAGAAATACAAATTAAAATACAAATTAAATAACATTTTTACCTATCAAATTTGTAAAGATTTTAAAAAAGAATGCTCCGTGTTAGCAAGAATCTCAAAATATACACTCTTATACTGTTGGTGGAAGTGGAGAATAATTTAACAAAATATATCAAAAGCCTTAAACACCCTGGCTAGTGTGAGTCAGTTGGTTGGGCATTGTTGCCCTCCTTCCCCCCACTCCTAGTCAGGGCACATGGCCGGGTTACAGGCTCAATCCCCAGTACAGGAGGCAGCCCATCGATGTTTTGCTTTCACCTCAATATTTCTCTCTCTCTCTCTCTCTCCCTCCCTCCCTCCCTCCCTCTCCCTCCTTCTCTCTTTAAAAATCAATTTAAAAAATTTAAGTCTTAAACATTTTTATACCCTTTGACCCCAAAATTCCACTCCAAGGAATTCATTCTGAGCAAACAATCAGAGTCACAAAAAGCTTCATACAAGAACATCCATCAAAGAGTTAAGATTTTAAAAAAATGGAAATGCCTAAATATCCACCAATAAGGGAATAGTTACATGAATTATGATACACACAATGCAATATTACATAACTATTAAAAACCATGTTTTAAAATATATTTTTATTGATTTCGGAAAGGAAGGGAAAGGGAGAGATAGAAACATCAATGATGAGAGAGGATCATTGATCAGCTGCCTCCTGCACACACCCCACTGGTGATTAAGCCTGCAATCAGAGCTTGTGCCCTGACCAGGAATCGAACCATGACCTCCTGGTTCACAGGTTGATGCTCAACCACTGAGCCGCACTGGCCAGGCTTAACAACCATTTTAATTATGGCATATGTTAAGTTAAAAAAAAAGGGAGCCCCAGCTGGTTTGGCTCAGTGGATAGAGCGTCAGCCTGCAGACTGAAGGGTCCCGGGTTCGATTCCAGTCAAGGGCACATGCCCGGGTTGTGGGCTTGATCCCCATTAGGGGGTGTGCAGGAAGCAGCCGATCAATAATTCTCTCTCATCATTGATGTTTCTCTCTCCCCTCTCCCTTCCTCTCTGAAATCAATAAAAATATATGTTAAAAAAGGAATATAAAACTGTTTAAATACAATGATCCCAATCTTGAAAGAGATACAGACATACATATTAATATTATATACTATACAAATTTGGTGGAAAATATACACATAGTGGTTATTTCTGGAGATTATTACAGGTGATTTGAATTTTTTTTACTGTGTATTTTTCTGTATTTTCCAATTTTATATAAATCTAAATGTAATACTTTTCTATCCAGGGATAAATAAATACAATTTGAGGGGAATAGGGAGGCAAAATGAACAAGAAGAGTCCATGGACAAAGCCAGGACACACATGCACTAGAAACTCCCCTCCACACTATTCCTGGATCATTCAGCATTTTCTTCTGGGATTGAACATTCAACCAGTTACAGACAACACTATTGTCACCCGGTCATCTGATCCAAGAGTGGATCAAAGAAGCCTTGCAGTGCCTTATTGGAATCAAAATATACCATATCTACCATATTTCCCTAATCTACCAGTCCATGAAAGCAATCTGCTTAGTCTGACATGATTTGTTTGACATTGGTGAACCTATACTGGTTCATGTGATCACCACTTCTTTTTCTCAGTGTTTATAAACAACTCCTAATAATATAGTCTAGATTTGAAAAATTCTCTTTATCCTTTTTGAATGACATGTATCCAGATTCCTAATGTACAAATTTATATAAATTATGTTACTCTTCTTCTATGAGTATATTAAAATTTTTTATCATTTAATTTCATCAAGTGGAAAAATCCCCAAATCTCTAAGGCCTTTGCTTTTTTAAGACATCTAAATTCAGTGAAAAGTAAACAAAGGTCCATTTCAAGAGGATGAAAGCCTTATCACAGGAAGAAAGAAGATAAGACCCTCTTAAACCAAGACTATTATTAGTTCAAGATTATGTGATTCAGTAAGAGTTTAGGTACAAACAGGAACTTATAAACTGAATTCATAACTCACTTCCACTTATCTAACATAGAATTGTGGAAAAGAAGTCTAAAGCTTTAAACAAAGCAACAGTGTAAATATAAGGGTAAAGTTTTCAACAAGCAACATATTAGAGTAAAAAGAAATCCCCAAAAGCTCTAACTACATAAGAAATAACTCATTCTCCTGGTCATATATTATTCTAACCATTCAGGAGAACCAATGTTTTGCAGACACCAAAGCTCCTAGGATTTTGCCTCAAACCATCTAACAAGGACAAGAAAGCACCTGTGTAGTTAGGTTCAGAAATCATTGTCAACTCTAGCTACTATGTCTTTGGGCTACATGGAAGACACAAAAGGCCAGCTCACCCATTTATATGAAGTTCAGTTCCAGCAGGCAAAACTGGACAAAAGGTTAACAATTTTTTTCTCTTCTAAGTTTAAAAAACAGGGTGGGCCTAAAACAGTGCAACCACTTTGGAAAAAAGTCTGACAGTTTGAAAATGTCATTACCTCATGACTCAGCAATTCCACTCCTAGGTATATATACCCAAAAGAATTGAAAACATATGACCACCCAAAAACTTGCCCATGAATGTTCATAGAAGCAGTATTCACAATATTCAAAAGGTGAAAACAACCCTAAGGTCCATCAACAGATGAATGGATAAACAAAATGTGGTGTATCCATAGCATGGAGTATTATTTAGCCTTAAAAATGAATGAAGTACTGGCACATTCAAAACAGTATGCCAAGTGAAGGAAGCCAGATACAAAAGATCACATGTTGTAGGATTCCAATTATATGAACCATCCAGAAAAGGTAACTTTATAGAAACAAACGATTAGTGGTTGCCTGGGGCTAGGAGAGGGGAGGGATTGGGAGGAGATGGGGATTGTCTGCTAATGGGACAGGGTTTCCTTTTAGGGTGAGAAAAATGTTCTAAAATTGATTGTGGAGCTAGATGCACCACTCTAAACAATCTAAAAACCATTGAATTGTAGTACACTTTAAATGGGTGAGTTGTAAGGTATGTGAATAAGCTGTTTTTAAAAAACAAAAAAGTTGAGCCTTAATCATTTTTATCAGGTAAGCATTCATAGCTAAAGTCATCTATACCCAATCTTTAAGCCCCTCCAGCACAGTGTTAACAGTAAAACTTAGTCCCTTATCCTCTTGGTTCCCTCTAATCACCTGAATAATAACATAGTTGGCCTGCTCTGGGCTCAAGTCAATTTGGAAACTGTGAGAATCAAATTAGGGGACCAAGCAAAAAAAAATTGAATGACAAACAATAAGCACATAAAAAGATGCTCAACATCTTAGCCATCAGGGAAATTCAAGTGAAAACCACAATGAGATATCACTTCACACCCACCAGGATGGCTACAATAAAAAGACTGGCATTGACAAGGAAGGGTTGGTGAGGATGTGGACAAATTGGTAACCTCACACTGCTGGTGGGATGGTGAAATGGTGCAACCTCTGTGGAAAACTGCCTGGCCATTCCTCAATAGGCCTATGATCATATATATATTTCCAGGAAAATGAAAACAAATGTCCATGCAGAAACTTGCATACAGATGTTCATAAGAAGCATTATTCATAATAGCCCAAAAGAGGGAAAAAGGCAAATGCCCATCAACTGATGAATGATGGGTAGACAACTGTAATATATCCATATAATAGAATATTATTCAGCTATAAAAAGAAATGAAGTATTAATCCATGCTACAACATGGATAAACCTTAAAAACACTATGTTAAGTGAAAGAAGTCAGTCACAAAGACTATACAGGGTGGGGCAAAAGTAGTTTTACAGTTGTTTGTATGGAAAATAATACAATGATTAATAAATAATAATACAAGAATAAATTATGTTTCCCATACTCACAACTGTAAATCTACTTTTGCACACCCCTGTATATTACACAAAATGTCCGGAATAGGCAAATCCAAAGAGACAGGAAGTAGATTAGTGGTTGCTTAGTGCTGAGGGGGATGGGAGCGTGACACTTAAGTGGTGCAGTTTCTTTTTGGGGTGGTGGAAATGTTCTAAAATTGATTGTGGTGACGGTTGCACATTTCTATAAATATTCTGAACACCACCGAACTGCACCCTTAATGAGTGAATTGTAAGGTCATAACAATTGAGTGACAAATACAACTCCATTTCACTTGAAGAAATTAGAAATGCCTACTTACTGCATTAACATTCTTAAGCCTGCACACATTTGCCATTAATTCAAACAAACCAACTCCCAATTTTTGGCTCCTTCTGCGGTTCCCCCCACAATATTATTCTGTGGTAGTCTTCCTAATCCCACTTTCCTTTTGAAGGAGAGGGGGGTCTCCCTCAGGCTTCCAGTAGCCCCTCTACCTCCAGGTTACTTTTTCCTTTGGTGCAGGAGTTTGTAGCCATCAACACTAAAAAGGTGACATTTGGGAGTTGGTTTTACTCCATTTGTTAACAGCTCCTGGCACCTGAAGAGTCTCAGAGCAGTATATTTTGTTATGTCCAGAAGTATTTAGGTAGAGAGAGGGGGAGGGTCACAGCTTCTCTGCTATGGTGGGTGGTAGTTGTGACCTAGTAGCAAAAGCCTGGGACCCGAAGTTCTCAGAAAACCTGACTTCAATTTTTGATTCTGCCCCTTACTGACCGTGTGGCCTTGAGCAAGTCTCTCAACCTTTCTAAGCTTCATTTTCTTCATCTGTAAAATGGGGATAATACTGTCTATCCCACAGGGATATCCGAAATGCTTACAAAGCCATCTGGAACATAGAGATACTCGATAATTCAATTCAACAAAACACATGCCATGCTCTGGACTAGGTGCTGGGGATACAGATAAATACAGTACCAGCTGCCTTCAAATTGTTCAGTATAGAAACGCTGTTAACAGGTTTCATTTTCTTCCTTCCCTATATCAGCCTTCTTTTAGGATGGCAACAGGCAGTTCAGGACTTTATTCTTTGCCTTTATAAACTTTCATCTCTGTGCTCCCAAGAGAGATCTCATTGATAGGGTAGCAGCTATGTTTACATCCTTGAAAGTTACTTAGTTATGGGGAAATATCCCTTTTATACTTTCAAGTTATTATGAACACTGATTCTTAACTCTTCCAGGCCTTACCTGAAGATGTTTCCACGGTGAAAGTGTGCTTATTCAGCACTTTAAAATAAGTATGGAAAACTCTCATTCTCTCTTACTCCCTGTAACCCCCGCCTTTCTGGATTTACATTCCAGTTGAAAAGACTGGTCACAAAGAATCAGTTCCCAGTTTAGCTAACTTAGTGACCAATTTCTGGCTCACCTCCTGATTTAGGGTTCAGGTTCTACTCTATAAACAAAGGGCTTTCCAGAAAAACACTAGTTCAGTTTATAAACAAAGCTATCACAAAGTAACTAGAGGAGAAAATGTAGGAAGTAGTTTCTAAATCAAGATGTATTAGCATGAAACACATCCTTCCCTTCGTGGAGCAAGTCCACAAGTCACAGAAAAATATTTTTCATTTTTAGAATAGATTGGAAAAGAGCCTTTGCCAAGAGCCAGTTGTTTAAATTTTCAATTTGAATTTAAAGCAGAATTATACATGCCCAAGAACATCATGCTATTTTTAGCTAATAGGTAGGATTGCTGTGTCCACAACAGTTTAGAGCAATCAGGAGTGAAACTATTAAACAGCATTTCTCACTGTGGCACCTTTATCACTTAGTACTTCTATTTTAATATTTTTCAAGGCTCCATCATAAAAATATGTGTAAAGCACCCATGCTAGGCATAATACAAAGTTCAAATAGATAGCCACAGTCTCTATCTTCATTATGGGTTTACATTAAGCAAAACAGATATATGAAAAAATCTCAAAGTTAGAGCATTCCCACCGAGCTGCCATCCAGCCTCTCAGTGTCCAGGGGAGATATACCTATCACTCTCCCAATAATTGCACCCTTTTTATGTATTAAAAGGAGATGATTAATGAAAATATTCTAAAATTGACTGACCATGGATGCACAATTCTGTGAATGCACTAAAAGCCACTGAGTTGCACACCTAAATGGGTGAATTTTATGGTATATGAATTATATCTCAGTTAAGCCATTTAAAAAGGAACAATTGTTCTTATTCTGTTCTAATTAGTCAAAGCTATTTTTCAAAGCTCTCATACTAAAGAATATCTAGCTAAAGGCTACACTGATTTGGCAATGCTGCTTTAGTAGCCACAATGGAGATTAATCTCCCCTTGCACATACATCTCTTTCCCCCATTCTCTTTCCCTAGTCTCTCTTTCCCTAGTTCCTTTCCAGGTGTTCCTCTGCTCTAGCTAGGTCTTAGGTCTCTCAGGTATTCGCAAGCACAATTGGTCCTAACTGGTGGACCTCAGGATTAAACCAACTGCAGACCCTCAGCAACTTTCCTCTCAAGACCTTAGACGAGTCAAATCCCTCTGCTCCTGTCGCTGTTTCGGTTTGCACAATGAGGGGTTGGACTATATAATCCTTTCCAGCTTCCATATTCCATGTAAAAAAATAAACACTTACTTGGCCAATAACATGTGGACTCTGCCATTTTAGCCAACAGACATATGTTTGGATTATTCATTTTGTAAATACCCATGTGATACAATCTTTTAATGAACAGTATCTATATATATAAAAGCCTAAGTGACTGTTTGTTCAACCGGTAGCTATGATGTGCACTGACCACCAGGGGGCAGATGCTCAATGCACATGCATGAAAACATGGAACAGACTGATGAATCTCAGAGGGGGGAGGGTGGGAAGAGATTAACCAAAGATCTTATATGCATACCAGAGACCCAATGCACGGATTCTTGCACCAGTGGGGTCCCTCAGCCTGGCCTGCGGGGATCAGGCTGAAACCAGCAGTCTGACATCCCCTGAGGAGTCCTGGATTGCGAGAGGGTGCAGGCCAGGCCGAGGTGCCCCACTGGTGCACGAATCCGTGAACTGGGCCTCTAGTTTAATATATTTATAAAATGATCAACATGTAGTCCATATTTTAAAAAACTATCACTTTATCAAAGGAAATTCAGAGCCCAACACGGAATGCTTGATAGTCCCTATAGAGCTGTCTCCAAGGGTCCATTTTTGAATGAGAAAAAAAAAAGAGCTTTTGCATGTTGGTATCCTGTTGGATTTACCAAACCGAAAAAAGAAGATTGGGGTGGCAGAGCTTTAACAGCAGTGGCCCAACTGAATCTTAAGAGAAGAAAGGCTTTGTGTAGCAAGTGGTAGAGAGACCTAACATAAGACAGCACCTCAACATACATTATACACTCTCAGAAATAGTCTGAGAGCAGTGAACACTTCAGGAATCCTTTTACCCTGGACAACTTGCAGCTTTGTATGGAAACCAGTTACATTCCCCCAACAAAACTCACAAAAATATGTAGTCACCAGTTTCCAACACCCTACCACCAGACAAATTCACAGTATTGTTTCCATGCGCCCAACATCAGAGAGCAAAACCGAAAGAAACACATCAATTTCTCCTACCTACACACACATACACACACACACACACACACACACACACACACACGACAGAAACCATTTTCTCTGCAGAACCTACATTATCAAAGTTGTGGGCATGAAATGGATACATACCGGTTGCTAATAAAAATCAGATGGTTAGCTCTACACTAAGAAGCCAACAGCAAATGCAGAAATCATAAAAACAATAACCCTAAGGTTTGTTTCTTATCTTTAAGCTGAACAACAAACATGGAGAGAAATGACTCAGAGTGTCCATCTTCATCTCTCCCATTACCTCAGCCCAGCCAGCTCTCCTGTTAGTTACCTCCCTACACTAGTGCAGAAGGTGCAGGCCCCTCTCTTCTTTCCCTTCAGGCTCTTGGCTGGAGGTACTGAACCAGAGTGAGGGAGGGCGGAAAGGACAATGGTAGGCGCTTTAGATCCCTTAGGGCTTGAGGACAGGGCCCCTAGCCTTTCTCTTTCTCATCAAGGAACCAGCGCACCTGCCAGGGAGAGGTCCCTTCCTCCACCTTAGTAACTGGCCCATGGGGCCTAGATGTCCGAAGAGCCTGAGAGTTGCAGCCCTCAGAGACAAAAGCTGGGCTAACAAAGAGGAGGGGGGAGGCAAAAGAAGTCGGTGCAAACAAAAGCGTGGGTTGGGGGCTCTGAAAAGGCCAAGTCTATCTCTGGTGTTCCCAGAGGTAGCCGGGTTTGGTGGATTCAAGAGCGTGGGGGAGGAGCGCTTTAGAAAATTCCTCTGAGGTTAGGGATTAGGGAGCTGCTACGAGAGGGCCAAGGCCCTGGGGCACAAAGCGGGCAGAACTGGCTGGGAGAGGTGATGGCAAAGAGATGCCGCAGAAGGGGCCCGGGAACGGGAGAGGGTCGCTCCCTGGACACGGGAGGGTCCCCCAAGAGGTGATCCAAGCTGTGCCCGCAGGGGCTGAGGGAAGAGACAAAGGGGGGGCAGTGTTGGAAAAGAGAGTCTGAGAACAGAATCGTAGAGAGAGGCTCAGGCGGACAAGGAGGGGACCTGACCCCCGCCCTCGTCCGCCCCACCTCACCTGGCGCCGGTCCGAGTCCAGGTCTAGTGCTGAGAAAGCGCCAGCTCCAGCCGCCCCTACGTCCCGCGCGGGAGACCACGGACACAAAGCGGGGCGCGCTAGAGGAGGGGAGGAGGGGGAGAGGGACGGCAGGGAGGAGGAGGAGACGCCTGAGGCGCACGAGGGGGTAGGAGGGGCGCCCGCCGCCTGGGTCAGGGGGTGGGGCGTGCGGCTGGAGGCCTCGCTTGGCCAGCCAATGGTCACTCTGCCGGCCGGCAGGCGCGCCTGCGGGCCGGAGGCTCACCTCCGCACCTGGGCCTCCGTGGGTCCCAGCCAATCAAAGGCCTTAATTTGCATAACCGGCCCCGCCCCCTCGCCCCAGCCCAGGGACGCTCTCTGAGAACACAAAGAAGGCCCCTCATATTGGGGGGAGAGGTCCACTCCAGGTTCCCTACCCCGAGGGTTTGGCATCACCTTTTCGGCTCGTTTATGGGTTTTTCATGATCACCCTGATATGGGAAGGGAAATGGGCGTGGGAGGGAGGGGGTCATAGAGCTTTGGCTCAAGATGTCTTAAGAAGTCGGATCACTTCTCCCTGAGATACTTCTAACCAAGCTACCCTCCTCCTGTTCCAGGGCACACAGTTCTGCGTCTTCGTCTCTGAGCCCCATTCCTTCCCCTCCCCTTTTTCCAGCCTCCCCAATCTCTGTGCTTCCTCCCGTAGGCTGCTGCCCACTACTGGCCTTCTGTTGTACTGCAGCCCTGATCAGCAGGTTCTGACTATAGCCTTCGTAGATGCTCCCTGACTTGCACAAACCTACCCCTGTCCAGAGAGCAAGAGGTTACTGCACTAATGATGCCTATGATGGCAAAAAGCCAACACTTAAAAGTCTAAACTCCTCAAATCATCTTGCCCCTCCTTCCTTCTCCTACCTTCCGGTCTGTACTGGGCCACAATGGTGACTGACTGGCCAGCCCGTTTCAGAGCAGCTGCAGCCTGCTCATGAGTTGCATTCCTCAGATTGACGCCATTCACCTGTTGAAAGAGAGGAGCTATGAGCCATCCCTAACGCAAGAAAGGGAGTCCTATGTCATAGCAGTTAGGAGAGGGAGATAGGTACCCATCCCTAAGCCTTTCTCAATATCCCACCCTTGCCCCTAAGAGGAAACATAAAGGATATGGCATCCCTAGTGTAGTAATTATCTTTATGAGGTCAAATGCCAACCAGGGTTAAGATAAAAGACACATTCATTTCCTCCTCAAGGATAAGTCTCATCTCAGTCTCTGTCCCTCACTAAAGACATCCAAAAGAAAATATGTTTTCTCCAGCTCTTAGCCCTTTATCCATCTCAAGAAGTATTCCTTAGAGAAAGCAAGGTCTCCTCTCCTCGCTTTTATTTTTTTAAAATATATTTTATTGATCTCTTACAGAGAGGAAGGGAGAGAGATAGATAGTTAGAAACATCGATGAGAGAGAAACATTGATCAGCTGCCTCCTGCACACCCCCTACTGGGGATGTGCCCACAACCAAGGTACATGCCCTTGACCGGAATCGAAATTGGGACCCTTCAGTCTGCAGGCCGGCGCTCTATCCACTGAGCCAAACCGGTCAGGGCCTCTCCTCCTTTTTAGACTGGCATGGCTCCCATCCTCCCACCTCGCCTTTGTCTCCTCACCGATAAGATCCGGTCTCCCCTGCGCAGTTCCCCACTCAGGTCAGCTGGGCCTCCTGCCAGGATGAAGGAGACAAAAATGCCTTCTCCATCCTCTCCTCCCACGATGTTGAAGCCCAGGCCTGTAGAGCCCTTGTGCAGGATGATCTTGCGGGGCTCTCTGGTGGGAAAGCAGTGGAAGGGTCAGAACAAGGTAGATATTAACTGGCATCCCTATGAGGGCCTGTCTGGAACAAGAGTCCCTATCACTGAAGAAGGACTTGGGTCCCTATATATGATGCCCTGTTCCTCCCTTTCTCTCCTAGAAACTGCTTGGCTGCTATTTTCTGCCAGGTCCAAGTTTCAGTTCCTCTTCCCTCCCTTATTCCTGAGGGCTTAGAGTCAGCTCTCCAGTGGTCAGTCCCCTACTCTCTCAGGTCAGCAAAGCCCTAGCCTGGACTAAACACCATACTTCAGAGCCCATTCACTGGTCCTCTTCCTCCCCAGATTCTCCTATCCTACCAACTGGTGTGATGGAGCTGGGGCCACAGAAGGGGAGCCAGTTAGGAGCAGTGGAACCACTCTGGAGTTGATTACACTATCTATAAAATGTGCATACTTACTTTCCACATGCTCCTCTGCTATTTCAAAATTCCACCCCCGACTCTGACCCCTCCTACTTTCCCCAATAACAGATGTAGTCACCAATTACTATGCACCCTGGCTAGGTGATGTGAGAGACAGAGATAAAGAGTTCCCAGGTCCCCCAAGGGGGCACAGGAGCCTAACTGAAGCAAGGGAACAAATACATAGAAAACCTGGACTACAACTAACCATGTGTAAGAAATCCCTCAGTAAATGGTCACAGTGTCATCAGGTGAGAACAACAGCCACTCAGGTATATCCATATACGGGACTCCCAGCACATTTTCAGGCCCACCACATTTACTTTTAAGCATCTTTCATCAGAGGAGCCCCAAGTCCAAGATTCCTCCTTTCTTGCTCCAGGTCTAGGCCCTAGGCTTCCTCAGTGAGTCCCGGATATTCTTGCTCGAAGCCCTCCTCTCCTCCTACCTGGCATCCCCTCCAGGTCGTAGGGAGCGGAGCGGCCAAGCCCACCTCTGTGAAGCCCTCCTCCAGGCCGAGGCTGACGCCGAGCCCAAGCCCTGGGCCAAGCCCGAGCCCGAGAACTTGAGCGCCCTCTCCATGGCTCCTGCGGTTCTCCCGTCCGCCTATCCTTCCGGGCCCCACTGCAGCCAGCCTAGCAGGCCCCACCCTACGGCAAACCTGTCCCCCGGAACCCCGGCCGGCTTGACCAGTTCCACCGAGACGACGCCAGAGTGGGGCGGGGCCGGTTCCTATGAAACCACCCGGCCCGCCAGCCTCCCTGCGTTCCACCCAACCCCACTGGCTGCACGGCTTTCTTCTGTAATTCGGAATGATTGTAGCAGAGGGGGCGGCAACTGTCTCGGGGCAGGAACCCCAACCACCCCGCCCCCCCCCCCCCCCCCCCCCGCAGCCTACACCTCCTCAGTCCCCAAAACACTCCACCCCACCCTTTCTCGCACTTTGGATCTGGGCCACACACTTGGCACTCCCCCTGATGGTAGAACGTGTCCCTGCAGTCTCTTCTGACCCTTAGGGCCCCAAGGGTTGAGAGAGGGCCTCAGACCCCAAAGATGGGAGCGATGAGGGCCTTATCCTCTTCTTTGCCATACTACACTAGGCCTGTGGCCAGCCAGAAGCGGATTCCTCTCCTCCCCACCCCTATATAGGGGGTGGGATAGTGTCACCTGGTGAAGTCCTCCTCAGCCAGCATGTGCCTCGGAATAGGAGAGTAGCGGGCGGGGGGAACCTGAGGAGGAGCCGGGTAGCTGACCTTGCTCTCCACAGCCCCCAGATAACCCAGGCTGGAATTATGGCTTATGTGGTTGTCAGCCAAGGCAGTAAAAGCTGGAATCAAGAAGGGCAAGAACATTTCAGAGACCATTCCATGTAGGTACCTTCCTCCCCTCTCCAAGGATTGTCCCTCACACCCCACCTCAGATGCACCTCAGCACCAGGGGCTGCTGATTTCTCAGGCCTCTCTGTCCCACTCCACCCCAAGGGTTCCTCTTCCACAGTTTCTTTCTGAATCCTGGGCTCAATCCTATGAGTCTTAGAAAGAGCTGAAGTCAAGGCAGTCTACAAAGAAAGGCATGACTGGAGGTGAAACTAATAATAATCCCTCACATCTTTATAGCCTAATACAGTTTTCCAAGGGCTTTCTCATTCATGATCTCATTTGAACCTTGCAGCAAGCCTATGAAGAAGGCAGCACATATATCATTAGCTTAGCTCCTTTTTGCCAAAGAGGAAACTAACGACAGGTGAAAGGGACTTGTCCAAGGGACCAGCTATAAGGTGTGGACTCAGTTCTCCTGAGCACGAGTCCTCCGTTCTCTCTCCATCTTAACAAGGGGTATGCACTTCTTCCCCTCCAGAAACCAGGGGCAGGGGCTTTAGCCCTGGGACAGGGCAGATGGGTACGTACTGCTGGCGTATTCAGGGGGTGCGTACATGTCGTTGAGGTGAAGGCTGCCTGGCTTGGCCACCTTCAGATAGACCATATCAGAGGTGTTCTTCAGTGAGGCCACAGCTTCCTCATGCCTCACATCCTGCAGGTTGGTGTTGTTCACCTAGAAGAGGAAAGGCCTTCAGGCTAGCACTTGAGAGAAGGAAGGGCCTCTCAGGGACCCCTGAGAGGGGCCCTTTCAGTGAAGTTCAACAGTGCTCTCACAGAAGCCCAAGGACAGTGCTCTAAAGAGCAGAGAAGCCTGAGATAGGGGTAGGGTAGCTAAGGGACTCCCAGCCATGAAAAGAAGTAGGGCCTGGTATCTGATACACCCAAATCCAATGATGCACTTGAAATTCCCCACAATGCCTAATACCTGAATGAGGTTCAGGTGGAGTGAGAGGCTGCTAGAGCTCCACCTTCCCACCCTACCATTTGGGCATTTCCGTGAAGACTGTCTCACCGCCAGCAGCCGGTCACCGATCTGTAGGCGGCCATCCTTCTGAGCAGCACCCCCCTCAATGATCTTGGTGATGTAGATGCTGTTGTCTCCTGGGATGTGCTGGTTTCCAATGCCCCCAGCAATGCTGAAACCCAGGCCTGCAGCAGGGAGTGGGAGAGGGCCACAGAAGTTAGAGTGCTCAGTCAGTTCAATGCAAAACCCAACACCCGCCCCCAGCCAACACACTTCCCTAGGGATCCCAAACACTAGGCTGCCATCCCGAGGTCAGTAGGGTGAAACATGAAGTCAAGAAAGAAAGCTGTGAGCTGCTATGGGGAGTCAGGCAAGGAGTAAGTCTATTCCCTTCCATTTCCTACATAGCCAACCAGGGACCTCTGGCCAGAGCATAGGAACCCAGAGGGCCGCACCTTTGGGCCCTTTGAGCAGGTTGACCTCCATGATAGTCTCAGGTGGGGGTTGTCGCCTCCGCACCACCAACCGCACCACAGGGCCTGCCTCCTTCAGCGCCTCCACAGCTCGGCTGTGCACCACCTCTGACACGTCCACCTCATTCACCCGCAGCACACAGTCATTCACCCTGTGGGAGAAGTCCAAGAGGCATGACACTGTGACACAGCCCCTCCACCCCCTCTCTCGCCTCCTACTGCTCCCCTCCCCTGCCCTTCTCTTGCTCCTTCCTTTCCCCCTCCTCCTCTCAGATTGAACCGAAGGGTCATCCTGCTAGGCAGTTCTCCTCCCCTCATCTCCATCCTCCTCTGCCTCCCCCAGCCCTGCTTCCAGGCCACCTCACCCCAGCCTCCCGTCCATGGCAGCTGCTCCACCAGGAATGATCTTGGTAATAAAGATGCCAGGGTCATCAGGGACATGGGGGTTGTCAATGCCACCTGCGATGCTGAAGCCCAGGCCAGAATTGCCCTGCAGAAAGGAGTGGAGGGGCACAGTCTGCTCACTCAGAGGGCATGAGGAAGGGTTCCTGGTCCCCCGACCTCCTCTAATCCCCAGGCCAGGTGCTCTAGGCCTCAGAAGGGGCCAGGGCAGACCAGGGCACATTCATCAGAAACCTGGTGGCTTCCCAGCCTGTGCTGATCATTTTAGCATAAAGGCCTTAGCAAAGCCACCCCCTCCCCAATTCCCCAGGCTTCAGCAAGCAAGGTCAATTAATATTTGTTAGTCGGTTGACTGATTGATGCAGTGATGCGGCCTCTCGGGGACACTGTTTCCCCATCCTTTCAATGCAGGCCCCCCTCAGAGTCTTAAGACTCAGGTTCAAGGCCCTCCCCTCTCTTGGCTCAATCCCTCCTCTCCATTTTCATCCCGCCTCACTGGCAAACTCACCCGCTCGAGCACTATCTCCTCATACTTGAACATGCCATCGCTGCCATTTACCTAGGGGAAGACACAGGCAGTTCCCTAAATGCCTCCTGTACACCCCCCAGCCAGATGCCCCCTGGTCAACCTGCTCCTTCACACTCCCCACAGAGTAGAAGACCCCAAATAGATCTAGACACCTATTGGCCACAGATGGGGACAGGCTGACCCTGAGGAATCCATCCCCCTCCCCTTGCTTCTAGCCGTATCGTGCCAAACCCAGCTGTTTATTTAGCTCAAATCAATGGTCTGGGACTGAGCCAGCCAGTGGTGCACTCAAGGAGAGACTGGGCTCCAGGGCCTTTTGGTTCACTAGGAGGGGTGTGGAGCTGGCCTGAGGCGGGTGGCAAAAATGGAACATGGCAGATAAACCAAGCCACGCCCAGCATCCATGGGGGGTACCCAGGACCTGCTTGCCTTCTGAACCACAGCTCTCCATGGTGGAGATCATAGACTCCCACTGTGTTAGAGGTAGAAAGACAGCAGATACCATCTTGTCCAATCTCCCTCATGTGATAAATGGTGACACTGAGGCCCAGAGAGGACACAGGTTGTGCTAAGGGCACACTGGGAGTTAGTGGCAGAGCAGAGACTAGAATCTGGATTAAAGCAAGCTGCCAAGGCCACTGTGGGGGCTCCTCCACATGCCCTGTTCTGCTTGTGTTGGCCACTCATCCCCTTCCCCAGCAGAACTCATGGGAAAAAGGGAAGTTGCCCCCCCTTCAGAGTACCTCATAAACCCTCATTCTACATCTCCTAATGTGTCCCGAGGAACCCAAGTCTACATGGGTAGAAGGAGTGAAAGTCCTAATCCATTTTCTACCAAGGGGTGTTTAGTACAGAACCCTTTGTGTTTCCCAGCAGAAAGGGCCAGGGTAGGATCTGGCCAGGAGTCAGAGGCAAAGCCAGGGATGCTACAGGAGCAGAATGGACAAGATTCCCCAGGAGGGAGAAGCTGATAACCATGGACCAATTGGCAGCAGAGTCCATGGCCTTCAATATGCAATAGCCATGGGAGGAGACACAAGGGAAGGAGGCAGAAACATAGGGTTAGTCTAACCAGCCCAGAGAAGTGGCCTCCCAGACAGCACATACTAGTAGCCATTGTCAAGTGAAAATCTGATTCTGGACAGACAAGTAGCATCTGCTTTCTGGCTCCCATTCTCATCATCGCCCCAAATGGAGAAACCCTCTTGCCTCTCTCCCCAGGTAACCTGCTACTCCTTCCCCATCTTTCTCTGGCAGTGTTACCTCTTGCCTTACCCCTAGTCTCCTCCTCTGAAAAGGGGACTTGGGAACCCAGGGTGGGGGTTCCTGCACATGCCCTGTTCTGCTTGTCTCTCCCACCTTCATCCCACACACCTTTGGCTTTCAGAAGCAGAGAGGAGGAGATGAGGAGAGGGCTGGCTAGTCATGCCTCTACCTTTTCTGGGCCTGACCCCAAGATTTTATGCCCTGCAGCTCTAGGAGTTTGTGGGAGGAATCCAGCTGCAGCCCCACTCTGGTCCCTGATCCCAGGAGGAACTGATGGTTCTTCAGAGGCCCCAAACCAACACAGCTGCCTGAAGTACCATGTGACAGAAACGCAGGGAAAAGAACACCCATGCAGCTCTTGCATGCATCTGGGATACCATGTGTGCCCACATGTGATAAGCCATGCTTCAAGCCCAGCTCCAGTGAGATCCAGAGGCTCCTGCTCCCAACTGGGCCATCCTCCCACTGCCCCCCTCAGGGACCCTGCTCCCAGGGCCAAAAGGCATCCAAGGATCATCCCCAGCAAAGAAACATTGCCACCTGTCACCCATCTCCTAGGTGAGCAGGACAAGCATAAGAGTGTTTGCAAGTATAGGGCCCCTGGATAGAGAGGAAAAGGAGGGAGGTGGACTCACTGGAGAAGGCAAGGGGCCAAGGAAAGAGACAAGAAATAGTAAGTGTAGACAGACAGAAGGCCAGAACCAAGGAAGGATTCCTCTCCACAGGAAGTCCCCATCATTGCTTCTGAGTCAGAGCACATCCTATCCCCAGAGAAGGACAGAAGTGGCCAGAATGGTCACTACCTGCTCTCGACAGCAAAACCTCCGTCTCTCTCCCTACCCTGGGGACTGCAGAGCCAAATAACCAGGCAGGCCCTCCGCCATGTGTGCAAGGGACCTGGCTCTGCCGGCCCAGCCTCCATTTTGCTGCTTCTCCCACAGATGCTCCTTCCATTTTCTAAGCTGTCAGTTTAGGCTGGGAGTGGAAACCAGAGTTGTGCCTTGCACCCAGGGGTTCCCAGGCTGTAAGTCAGACCTGGGGGGGCAAGTTCTCCCATGTCTGGGGGTATCCAATGGGGCATGCCCCACTGGGGCCAGTTCTTACACCAGAGCAGATGCCCTGTGCCCGGCTCCAGGCATCATGCCTGTTCTGGAGTGAGGAAGCTTGCTTCAGTCCCCCCCTCCAGCACACACACACTTCAGAGCTGCTTGGACAAAAGAGTCTGTCCTTCTCGCCATGCTCTCAGCCTTGCTTGGGACGTCTCTCTCTCCCCCCCCGCCTCCCCTCCCTTGCCTGTCAAGCACCTCTTCAAAGGGACACACACCACACACACACACACACACACACACACACACAGGCACAGGCACATGTGTGCACACACTTGCAGCCATATGCTCACACACATATACATGTAGCCACACACACGGAAACACAGCCGTCCCTGAAGCCTCATATACAGAAACACCTCCGCAGTCAGACATTCTCATATGTCCATGTGCACATTCACACACAAAGGGACTTGGACAGAGAGGGACTCATGGCATCGAGGGATGAAGCTCAGCGAGCTGGGCACATGGGCTTTACATAGATTCACAGGAGCTTCATTGCCTTTCTTCACAAACCTCAACACACACACACACACACACACACACACACACACACACACACACATCACACATGTCCCCCCTACGCAGAACACCATGCCCCCTCCTCCCCTCCCGCGGAGACACACACCACACACAACCCCCGCAGAACCTCCCGCCCCTGCCAGACACAGAGACACTGCTGAGCCCCCGCACTGAGTCAAACCCAATTCCCCACACAGGAAAATGTGCTCCTCCGCCATACCTTCACCCCCTGACACACACAGCTCTTCACAACCCCCCTCCAAACGGAGGCCCCCAAACAGACACACACTGTGAAGCACACATTTCCTATCGCCTCTCCTGACCCAGCTGCAATGCTAGGGCTTAGGGTCCACTGGCTTGGAGCCCCACGAACCCGTGCTGCACCCCAGGCCTCTAGGCCCTCACTCCCCAGCCGCCCCCCCCCCCACAAGTTGCCCCACCGCCGTCTCCCCCTCCCACCCCTCACTGGTTCATACCTGCTCATACCAGTCCCGGTTGGTACAGGTGCACTCAGGCCACCAACTGGGGCCGCTGCCGTTGAGTTTGGGAGTGCTCTTGCCTGGGACTGGCTTAGGGGGTACTGGCCCCACATCCCGGCCGGTGGGGATGAGCTTGGCCTTGGTGCGTGGGGTGGGGGTGGCCCCCGCCTGCGAAGGCAGGGTCTGCGAGCTGTAGCCCCCATATGCCGTACTGGCTCCATTTCCCCCACCTGGCCCATAGGGGTCTGGCACCTGCCAGTCCCCATAGCCCGGAGGCTCGAGGCGCCGCAGGGCGGCCAGGCGGGTCACCTCGTAGCACTCGGGGCACTTACAGCAGTGCTGGTGCTTGTGCATGGCACTGCCCCCAGTAGCCCGGACCCCCCAGCCAACGCCGGTTTCCACGCCGCCGCTGCCGCCGCCGCCGCCGCCGCCGCCGCCGCCGCCGCCGCTGCTGCCGCCAGGTTCCCGGGCACACTCACACTGCTCAGACCAGGAAGGGGGGGGCACCCGTGGGGGCGCCCGGGCGGAGCGGGGCCTGGGGCCGGGCGGGCGTCCCGGGGCCTCTGCCCCCACGCTGCCCCGCACCCACGGCTCCCCCTCCAGCACTGGTGGCTCCGTGTCGCCCGTAGTGGCTCCTGGGCCTAGGCCCAGCGGCAAAGAAGAAGCGGGAGCCCGGGCAGAGGTTGGGTGCAGCGAGGACCGCTCCTGCACTGGTCCCCTGGATGGATCTGAGTGGAGTCAAGAGCATCTCTCCCTGGCTCCCTTCTCAGTTGATTCCAGCCAATCAGCGTGCAGAGTCAGGCAGCGGCAGCGGCAGGAATGCTAAACAGAGGCTCCTTAAAGGAACAGAAGCAGTGGCGCCCCCAGGTTCAGCCCCAGCTCCCCAGTTATCTGGGGTACTGCCAACCGTAGGGCCGAGGCAGAGGACTTAGGCCATAGGTGAGCTCAGCCCCCAGTCTCGTGCCCCCATGTTCCCAATTTCAGCCCATTCTTCACCCAGTCCACCCCACCCCACTTCCAAGAGGGAGTTGCAAAAAGATGCCCAATGGGTCCCCAGGCTTGCTCAGAGCTGGGGCCACCAGGAATAAAGACTTGAGGTAGAAGAACGGACTGAAGGGATATTGGGGAAGTGCTCTCTCCTAACAGGGGATCAGGGCAGAGTGAGTGCCTTCTCTCCAGTACTATTGTTCTCTCAATCTCTAGGCCCTGAAATTCCAGTACCCTCCTACTTGACCTGCTTCCATTACCAGTGCGGCACTTAAGCCTAGAACAGGAGGAAAAGAAAGCTCTAACTTATTGTCCCTGGCCCACAGACTCCTCCTGTGTCCTCCACCCAACTTCCGCATGGTTATTGGTTATAATGGGGGAAAGAGCTTCAGGGTGCAAGAGGAAAGAGAGTACAGGGCAGAAGGAAAGGCAAGAAGAGATATGAAGTAAGAGAAACCATTTCAGGGGTCTGAGGAACTTGGTAATCTCCTTAGCCTCTCCTGGCTCAGCCTGCTGGAGGATGGAAGTAGGACGACATGTCCAGAAGACTATCTTTTTCCTGTTCCTGTTTTGTCATTAGCTTCCAAGTATTGAATCTTTACAAAATCCTAAGTGCTTTTCACATGCAGACAAAAACCCTACCAAGGTTATTATTATCTTAATTTCACCAATGAGAAATTGAGGCTCAGAGGTGTTAAGTCGGGTAGGTACCACAGTTGGAAGTGACAGAATCAGAATGTAAAACCTGGCCATTTGCCTCAAGAGTCTATGCTCTGAACCACTCCAGTTCAACAGGTCCATTCTAAGGTTCTTCTACAGAACTTGGATCTCAGTTCAACAGATAATCCTTGCACACTAACTCTGTACAAGACATTGACCTAGGTCCTAGGGATACAGAAAGTCATTCTTAATTAAGCAAATATTCATCGAGCACCTCCCATGAGACACTGTTCTGGGATTTGAGGATACAGAAAAAAAAAAAAAAAAAGAACAAAACACAACAAATGCCTGCCCTTGGGGAGCTTACATTCTAGTGAGAGGACACAGACAAAAATTAGTAAAATAAAGAAATGAATTATATAAACTATATAATGATAAGTGCTGTGAAAAAAAGTAGAGAAAGTGGGATTGGGAGTGCTAGTTGTGATAATTTTTTTTAACTTTTTTATTGTTTAAAATATTACATACAGTAGTACATATATCTCCTTTTTTTTCCCCCATTGACCTTCCCCCAGCCTCCCCTACCCCCTGTCGCATGCCCTCATCCCACCGCCCCCCCCCCCAGTGTCTTGTGTCCAGTGTCTTGTTGCTTATATACATGCATACAAGTCCTTTGGTTGATCTCTTCCCCTCCTCCCCAACACTCCCCAGCCTTCCCGCTGTAATTTGACAGTCTGTTCGGTGCTTTACTGCCCCTGTATCTATCTTTTTATTCATCAGATTATAATGTTCTTTATTTTCCTTAAATGAGTGAGATCATGTGGTATTTTTCTTTCATTGCCTGGCTTATTTCACTTAGCATAATGCTCTCCAGGTCCATCCATGCTGCTGCAAATGGTAAGAATTCCATCTTTTTTATAGCAGCATAGTATTCCATTGTGTAGATGTACCATGGTTTTCTAATCCACTCATCTGCTGATGGGCATTTAGGCTGTTTCCAAATCTTAGCTATGGTGAATTGTGCTGCTATGAACATAGGGGTGCATATATCCTTTCTGATTGGTGTTTCTAGTTTCTTGGGATATATTCCTAGAAGTGGGATCACTGGGTCAAATGGGAGCTCCATTTTTAGTTTTTTGACGAAACTCCATACTGTTCTCCACAGTGGCTGCACCAGTCTGCATTCCCACCAGCAGTGCATGAGGGTTCCTTTTTCTCCGCATCCTCGCCAGCACTTGTCGTTTGTTGATTTGTTGATAATAGCCATTCTGACAGGTGTGAGATGGTACCTCATTGTCGTTTTGATTTGCATCTCTTGGATAATTAGTGACTTTTAGCATGTTTTCATATGTCTCTTGGCCTTCCTTCTGTCTTCTTTCGAAAAGATTCTATTTAGGTCTGTTGCCCATTTTTTATTGGATCATTTATCTTCCTTTTATTAAGTTGTATAAGTTCCCTGTAGATGTTGGAGATTAAACCTTTATCAGTGATAACATTTGCAAATATGTTCTCCCATGCAGTGGGCTTTCTTGTTGTTTTGTTGATGGTTTCCTTTGCTGTGAAAAAGCTTTTTATTTTGATGTAGTCCCATTTGTTTATTTTCTCTTTAGCTTCCATTGCCCTAGGAGTGTTATCAGTGAACAAATCTCTTCGGCATATGTCTGAGATTTCTCTGCCTGTGGATTCCTCTAGTATTTTTTTTTAAATAGATTTTATTGATTTTTTACAGACAGGAAGGTAAAGGGATAGAGAGTTAGAAACATCAGCTGCCTCCTGCACACCCCCCACTGGGGATGTGCCCGCAACCAAGGTACATGCCCTTGACCGGAATCGAACCCGGGACCCTTGAGTTCGCAGGTCGATGCTCTATCCACTGAGCCAAACCAGTTAGGGCTCCTCTAGTATTTTTATGGTTTCCCATTTCATGTTTAAGTCCTGTATCCATTTGGAGTTTATTTTTGTGTATGGTGTAAGTTGGTGGTCTAGTTTCATTTTTTTTGCATGTATCTGTCCAATTTTCCCAACACCATTTGTTGAAGAGACTGCCTTGACTCCATTGTATGTTCGTGCCTCCTTTGTCAAATATTAATTGAGCATAGTGGTTTGGGTCGATTTCTGGGTTCTCTATTCTATTCCATTGATCTATATGTCTGTTCTTGTGCCAGTACCAGGCAGTTTTGAGAACAGTGGCTTTGTAATACAGCTTCAAATCTGGTGTTCAGATCCCACCTACTTTGTTCTTCTTTCTCAGGATTGCTGTGGCTATTCGGGGTCTTTTTTAGTTGTGATAATTTTTGTTCGAGTTTTTTACCCTCATGTTTTTAAAAAATATGTTTTATTAATTTCAGAGAGAGAAAAGGAGAGGGAGATAGAAATATTGATGAGAGAAACACCAATCTGCTGCCTTCTACACAATCCCCACTGGGGATTGAGTCCAAAACCCCAGCATGTGACCTAACCAGGAATTGAACTGGCGACCTCCTGGTGCATGGGACGATGCTCAACCAACTGAGCAACACCAGCTGAGCTACCCCCCACATTTTTAATATGAAAAATTTTAAACATACAGAAAAATTGAAAGAATTTTATAGGGAACAAACACCAAATTGCCATCTAGATTCTTTAAAAAAAAAAAACGACAAAAAAACAGTTAATCACCTTTATTTATTTTTTGTTTGTTTGTTTTTGTTAATCCTCACCCAAGGATATTTTTCCATTGATTTTTAGAGAGAATGAGAGAGAGCGGGAAAGACAGAGAGAAACATCAATGTGAGAGAAACATATCAATTGGTTGCCTCCTGCAGGAGCCCTGACCAGGGCCCCAGCCGTGGAGAAGCCTGCAACCAAGGTACATGCCCTTGACCAGGGTCTGCAGGCTGATGCTCTATCCACTGAGTCAAACCAGCCAGGGCTGCCATTAGGATTCTTATTAGCATTTTACTACACTTGCATTTATCACATATCTATCCTCCACATAGCCTCTCCAACTTTTTTAAAAATGAAAATTTGCAAAAATACAGAAATGTTGAAAAATGAAAAGATAACTCACTCAATGGGATAACATATTTGCCAGTGATACATCTGATAAGGAGTTAATATCCAAAATTTATAAAGAATTTATAAAACTCAACACACACACAAAAAAAAACAACCCACAAACAATCCAGTTTAAAAAGTGGGCAAAAGACCTGAATAGCTATTTCTCCAAAGAAGACATTGCAGATGGCCAATAGACATATGAAAACATGCTCAATGTCATTAATTGCCAGAGAAATACACATTAAAACCACAATGAGGCATCACCTAACACCTGTCAGAATGGCTATCCTCCTATCTAATAAAAGAGTAATATGCAAATTGACCATCACTCCAACACACAAGATGGCCACCCCCATGTGGTCAAAGATGCCTGCCCCCATGTGGTCAAAGATGGCTGCCCCCATGTGGACACAAGATGGCTGCCACAAGATGGCCAGCAGGGGAGGGCAGTTAGGGGTGACCAGGCCTGCAGGGGAGTGCAGTTAGGGGCAATCAGGCTAGCAGGGGAGCAGTTAGGCTTCGATCAGGCTGGCAGGGGAGTGGTTAGGGGGTAATCAGGCTGGCAGGCAGAAGTGGTTAGGGGCAATCAGGCAGGCAGGCAGGCCAGCGGTTGGGAGCCAGCAGTCCTGCATTGTGAGAGGTATGTCCGACTGCCCGTTTAGGCCCGATCCTGGTAGGATCAGGCCTAAACGGGCAGTCGGACATCCCTCAAGGGGTCCCAGATTGGAGAGGGTGCAAGCTGGGCTGTGGGACACCCCCCCCCTGTGCACGAATTTTGTGCACCAGGCCTCTAACCATAAATAAATCAACAAACAAGTGTTGGTGAGGATGTGGAGAAGAAGGAACCTTAATCAGTGCAGTTTGTGGGAAGGCAGTGCACTGTTTGTGGGAAGGCAGAATGGTGCAGCCACTGTGGAAAACAGTATGGAGTTTCCTCAAAAAATTAAAAATGAAACTGAATTATGACCCAGCAATTCCACTTATAGGAATATATCTGAAGAAACCGGAAACACTAATTTGAAAGAATATATTCACCTCTATGTTCATTGCAGCATTATTTATAACTAGAGGCCCAGTGCATGAAATTCATGCACGGGTAGGGTCCCTAGGCCTGGCCAGCAATTAGGGCTGATCTGTGGGGTTACTGGCGGGGTGATTGGGGGGGGGGGCCCTGCTGGCACCTGCCTTGGCCAGCCTGGCACCGCCCACTGGCCGGCCCCGCCCCCACTGCTGCTGCTGCTGGTTGCCTCCCTCTGTGGGGCAACCGGTGGGAGCTATTGGGGGGCCCCTGCTGGCACCCACTTTGGGAGGCCTGAGACCTGCGGGCTGGGGGCAGCTCCTGCATTGAGTGTCTGCCCCCTCATGGTCAGTGCATGTCATAGCGACCAGTAATTCCACCAGTCGTTCTGCTGTTTGGTTGATTTGCATATTAGGCTTTTATTATATAGGGTAGTCAAGGTCTGGAAACAGCCCATGTGCCCATCAGAGTAGATGAGTGGATAAAAAAAAGCTGTGGGACATTTACACAATGGAATTATATGTGGCCAAAAAAAGAAGGAAATCTTACCTTTTGTGACAGCATAGATGGACCTGTAGACTATTATGCTAAGCAAAATAAGCCAGTCAGAGAAAGACAAATATCACACAATCTCACTTATATGTGGAATCTAATGAACAAAATAAACTGACAAACAAAATAGATCCAGAGACATGGAAGCATGCAACAAACTGACAATTCTCAGAGGAAAGGTGGGGTCAAGAGGAGATTAGCCAAAGAACTTATATGCATATATGCATAACCTAAGGACACAGACAATAGTGCAGTGAAGGCATGGGGAGGGGGCAGAAGGGGAAGGAGAGGGTCAATGGGGGATAAGGGGGATAGATTAAAAGTGGCTAAAGATACAAATGCAATGTGAGAAACTGTAATACTTTCCACAATAAATACAAATTTTAAAAATAAATAAATTAACAAAGTGGAGGTAGATTCATGGATACAGAGAAAGACTGACAGCTGTCAGAGGGTAGGGGGTTGAGAGCTGGGCAAGAAGGGTGAAAGGATTAAGCAAAGAAAAAAAAAGACTCGTGGATACAGACAACAGTATGGTGATTGCCAGAGTGGGGGAAGAGGTAGAAAGTAAAGGGGGGATAAATAGTGATGGAAGGAGACTTGACTTGGGGTGGAAAACACACAATACAATACACAGATGATGTATTGTAGAATTGTATACCTGAAAACTGTATACTTTTAACCAATGTCACCCCAATAAATTCAATAAAAAAAGAAATGTTGAAATAATGTCTTGTGACATTTGCTCTATGAATCTACCTACACTTTTTTCTGACCCATTCAAATGTAAGTTACAGATTTCATTTCACTTCTCCTCTAAATATTCCAGCAGGCATATTGTAAGAATAAAGACCTTCTACATACCACAATATTATTATGCCATCAAAGAAAATTAACAATATTTCATATAATCTAATATCATATAATGTCCGGTTCTGTATTCAAATTTGCCCCACTTGCCTTTTATATTTTTAACATCAAGAATCTAAGTAAGTTTCTCACATTGCATTTGTATCTTTAGCCACTTTTAATCTAGAACCCCAATTTTTTTTAAAAAAAACTTTATTTTGAAATAATTATAGATTTGCAAGGAAGTTGCATAGCTAGTACAGAGAGGGCCTGTGTACCCTTCACCCAGCTTCCCTCAATGATTACATCTTACTTACTTATAGTACAACTAGAGGCCCTGTGCACAAAAATTCATGCACTGCGGTGAGCGGGGGGGGGGGGGTGTCCCTCAGCCTGGCCTGTGTCCTCTCGTAGTCTGGGAGCCCTCGGGGGATGTCCAACTGACAGATTAGGCCCGCTCCCAGTTGGACATCCTTAGCGCTGCCTCGGAGGCAGGAGAGGCTCCCACCACCTCCATTGCGCTGGCCAGCCATGAGCCAGCTTCTGGCTGAGCGGCGCTCCCCCTGTGGAAGCACACTGACCAACATGGAGCAGCTCCTGCATTGAGTGTCTGCTCCCTGGTGGTCAGTGCTTGTCATAGCGACTGGTTGTTTCCGGTTGTTCCACCGTTAGGGTCAATTTGCAAATTACCTTTTTATTATATAGGATATCAAAACCAGGAAACTGACACTGGTACAATGTATGCATAATTCTACGCCATTTTACCACCTGTGGAGATTCCTGTAACAACCACTGCAATCAAGATACAGAACTATTTTGTCACCACAAGATCTAGTAATATCATAATTTCAACAGGTTGAGGGAAGTATTAAAACCCTACCTCCCTTTAAGTCCCTTTCTCCTGTCCCATTTATAGTATGATTATCTTAAATATTTCCTCTACATATATTGAACTCCACATCAGATAATGTTATACTTATTGCTTCAACCATCAAACCAAAATTAGACAACTCAAGAGGAGAAGGAAAGTCTATGTACTTACATTTTTACTTATTCTATTATTTCTTCCTTCCTGATGTTCCAAGTTTTCTTCTTTATCATTTCCTTTCTGTTTTCAGAACTACCTTTAACCATTTTTATGGTGGATCTACCAGCAACATTCTCTTTGCTTTCCTTTGTCTGAGGATATTTTGATTCCCCATCATTTCTGAAGGATACATTCACTAGACATAGCATTCAAGGTTGGCAATTCTTTTCTTTCAACACTTGAAATATGTTGTGCCACTTCCTGCTGGCCTCCATGGTTTCTGGTGAGAATCCACTGACATTTGCTTTTCCCCTGTAGGTAACTTGCTACTTAACAATTTTTTCTTTGTCTTATTTTCAAACTAGAGGCCCGATGCACAAAATTCATGCAAGGGGCTCGGCCCTTGCAGCCCCAGCCGGCCCTCGCAGCCTCAGCCGGCCCTCACAGCCCTGACTTCATCCAGAAGGTCATCCGGATGGTCGTCTGGAATGTCATCTTGATGGTCGTTCTGCCGTTCAGTCTAATTAGCATATTAGCTCTTTATTATATAGGACTAGAGGCCTGGTGCACGAAATTCATGCGCTCGGGGGGGGAGGGTGTCCCTCAGCCCAGCCTGCACCCTCTCGCAGTCCAGGAGCCCCATGATGGATTGCCCCTGCAGAGGGACACCCCGCCCACCTGCCACAGCCTGCCGGTCGGTGGCCTGGGCCTCTCTCTTTGTGGCAATCACAGAGCCTCCCAATTGATCACCCCACTGGCCAGTGGCCTGGGCTTCCCTCTGTGGGGTGATCATGGGGTGATGGTGGGGCCCCCTCAACCAATCGCATCGCACCTGCCTTGGCTGGCCTGGCGCCAGTGGGTGTCATAGCGTGGTTGTCCGGAAGGTCGTTCCGCTGTTTGGCCGTTCAGTCAATTTGCATATTATGCTTTTATTATTATAAATGTTTGATTGTAATGTGTCTTGACATGGATTTCTTTGAGTTTATCCAGTTTGAGATTTGTTCAGCTTCTTAAATAGGTAGGTTTATGTCTTTTGCCAAATTTGGGAAATCTTCAGCCATTACTTCTTGAGAACTTTTTCAGCCCCACCTGCTTTCTCTTCTCCTGGGACTCTGATGACACAAATGTTAGGTCTTTTGTTATAGTCCTACATTTCTCTGAGGCTCTTCTTCTTCTTCTTCGTCTTCGTCTTCGTCTTCGTTGTCGTCTTTTTCTTTGTCTATTTTTCTGTTGTTGTTCAGATTTGATAATTTCTAATGTTCTATTTTCAAGTTCACTGATTCTTTCCTCTGTCCTTTTCCATCCTGTTGATGATCCCATCCACTGAAATTTTTAGTTTGGTTATTGTATCCTTCTGTTCTAAAGTTTCTATTTGATTCTTTATTGTATCTCCTGTTTCTTTGCTCAGACTTTCTATTTATTTTTCATTTGTTTTAATCTTGTTTGTAACTGTTTACTGCAGTATTTTTTGGTTTATGTTGGACAATTTAGGATCCTTGTCAGATCATTTAAAGTTCTCTGTCATCTTGGTGTTGCTATCTGTTGATTATTTCTCATTCAACTTGAAAATCTCCTGGTCCCTGGTATGATAAGTGATTTTTTATTTCATTCCAGATATTTTTGAATATTATGTTATGAGACTCTGAAACTTATTTAAATGTTTTTTTAGAAAGTTTACTTCTACAAAGTAGTTACAACTTTTTATTATTTTTTAAATATATTTTATTGATTTTTTACAGAGAGGAAAGGAGAGGGATAGAGAGTTAGAAACATCAATGAGAGAGAAACATCGATTCAGCTGCCTCCTGCACACTCCCTACTGGGGATGTGCCCGCAACCAAAGTACATGCCCTTGACTGGAATCGAACCTGGGACCCTTCAGTTCGCAGGCCAACGCTCTATCCACTGAGCCAAACTGGTTAGGGCTGTTTGTTTTTTGATACGCTTCTTCTGACACTGTTGCCAGGTAGGGGTAGAAGTTCAAGTGCCCTTCCCCCCCCGCATCCCCTGTGGCACCAGTTGATACTCCAAAACGGGGGCTCCTTCTTACTGTTGGGCAGGGGTAGGAGTTCCAGCTCTCTAGTGACACCTCTCTGTCTGGAAGTGGTTGAAGTGCCTTCTTCCTGATCTCCAGGGGGCTTCCACTGACCATGGTAGGTGTGAGGGTGGTAGAGAAGTGGGGTGGGGAGGAAAGGAGGGATATGTCAGGGGCAGAAGTCCTGGTGCTCCCCTAGGCCTCCTCTGGCACTCTGCCACCACCTGGTAGGGAGGAGAAGCCTTGTACTTTGTAGTGATAGAAGCCCAGGGTCCCTATTCAGCCTTCTCTGGCACCACCCCAGAGAGTGTATGGGAGAGTCTGATGAGAGTGGAAGTCTGGGTTTCTACTTAGCCTTTTCTGGTATAGGTGGGGCTGAAGATTTTTCTGTGATGTTCAGTTGCAGTAATGGTTACTGTCTAAGGGTTTTCTGTCTGGCTATGCTGCCCACTTCCTAGCCTTTTAGCTAGCGCAGTGGTTCTCAACCTTCCTAATGCCGGGACCCTTTAATACAGTTCCTCATGTTGTGGTGACCCCCAACCATAAAATTATTTTCATTGCTACTTCATAACTGTAATTTTGCTACTGTTATGAATTGTAATGTAAATATCTGTGTTTTCCAATGGTCTTAGGCTCTACAGCAGCGGTCGCTAGCAGGGTCACCTAAGACCATCGGAAAACACAGATATTTACATTACGATTCATAACAGTAGCAAAATTACAGTTATGAAGTAGCAACGAAAATAATTTTATGGTTGGGGGTCACCACAACATGAGGAACTGTATTAAAGGGTCGCGGCAGAGCAGGCTTTTATTGAGGCCTTTCTTGGTCTGTGATCACTGGCATTTCCAGGCTGCTGACTTCTGGTACCCAGTCTGGGATATAAGAGGCATCAAGAAAACCCAGGGAACTCACCACCATGAGTTCAAATCACTGGAGTTCCTAGTCAGTCTGCCTTTTTCTCCTTCTTTCAGAATCTTATGTCTGTTTCATATATAATGTCCAGGGTTTTAGCAGGAGGGATAGGGAGAAGTGTGTCTACTCCAGCTGGGCCAAGAACTAGAAGTCTCATCTTTTTTTCTTTTAATTAGCTTTCTGAAGTTTACAAATCAGCTGTTTTGTAGAATAGCCTACGTTCTTGATTTGTCTGCCCCCCCCCCATGGTGTCATTTATCTCATATTCTATGCCCTGTATGAACTGTACACTGGAAATTAGAATAGAGGCAATCTTAAATAGGTTTATCAAAGTCAGCCTCACTGAGAAGGTGACATTTGAGCAAAGACTTGAGGAAGGTGAGGAAGTAAGCCATGCAGAAAAGTAAACCTAGCCAGGGAACAGTCAGTGCAAAGATCCTGGGTAAGCAGTGCATCTGGCTTGTTCAAGGAACACCAAGGAGGTCCTAGTAGCTGGAACAGAGTGAGGGAGGATAGTACTAAGAACTGAGATCAGAGATTTAGTAGGGACCAAATTGTGTAGGGCTTGTAGGCCATTGTAAGGATTTTGGCTTTACTCTTAAGGGGATGGTGAACATTGCAGGGTTTTGTGCAGAGAACTGACATGACATGACTTGGGTTTACCAGGATATCTCTGGCTCCTGTGTGGATAATAGGTCATAATGCACAAGGGTGGAAACAGTGAGGCCAGTCAGGAGACTACTGCAGTGATCTAGATGACAGGTGATGGTGATTTGGATCATGATGGCAGCACTGGAGGTGATGAGAAGTGGTTGGATTTCAGATGTATTTTGAAGGAAGAGTCAACAGGATTTGCTGACGAATTGGACATGAGGTGTGGCTCCAAGGTTTTTGGTCAGAGCAACTTGGAAGATGAAATTGCCATCAACTGAGATGATGACAGCTTTAGGAGGGGTCATTTTGGGGGAAAAGATCAGGTGTTCAGATCTGGGTATGCTGATTTTGAGATGCCTATTACACTTCAAGTGAAAATGAATAGTAAACAGGTCCTGCTGCTGAGGTGCTCAAAGTTAGAGAAATAGAAATATGGAAGCCAATTTTTACAATACCTGTGAAAAGTGCTATCTCAGAGGAGTGTATAGAAAAGCAAGTTATCAACTCTATTTGTGAGGAGAGAATGTAAGAAAGGTTTTACAAAGGAGACGACATTTGTTATTTGATCCTGAAAGGTGACTAGGTGTTCATTAGGTAGAAGAAAGAGAGAAGTGCCTTGTTTTCTACATTCTTAGACACTGGCACACAGTGGTTGCAGTCAGACCCAACCTAGTCACTAGTCGTGTGAACATAGATGTTATTTTATTTTTATTTTTCATTAATCCTCATCCAAGGATATTTTTTCATTGATTTTTTAGGGAGAGTGGAAGAGAGAGGGAAAGATAGAGAGAAACATCTATGTGAGAGAAACACATCGACTGGTTGCCTCCTGCATGAGGACTGACCAGGACACAGGCCGGGGAGGAGCCTGCAACCAAGGTACGTGCCCTTAACCAGAATCAAACTTGGGACCCTTTGGTCACCAGGCCAACGCTCTATCCACTGAGCCAAACCAGCTAGGGCGACCTTGGATGTTATTTTACTTCTCTGAGCTTCAGTTTCTTTACCTGTGAAATGGAAATAATCATAGGGTTTTTGTAAGGACTAAATGTATGGATGTACCGGTTAATAATGTGGATTTTTTTTAATAGCTGGAGTTACACATATGTTGATATATATGCAATTTGATATGTATGCTATTTTGTTATATTGACAGCAAGCTTCAAAACTTCATATGTCAAATTTTCTGAAGGTGTTAGCATCATAGATAATTTTTACGCTTAAAAATGTCAAATTTCATGCCAAAAAAAGAGCATTTGCGGGAAGTTTTAATTCATTACTTTATTTTGAAGAAAAGTGCTGCTGAAAGTTATTGTATACTTCGGGAAGCTTATGGTGAACATGCTCCATCTCAAGATACTTGTGAATGCTGGTTTAAATGCTTTAAAAGTGATGATTTCAATGTGAAAGACAAAGAACGTCCAGGTCAACCAAAAAAGTATCAAGACCAACAATTACAAGCATTATTGAATGAAGATGCGTGTCAAACTCAAAAACAACTTGCAGAAAGATTAAACGTTGCTCAGCAAACAATTTCCAATCATTTATAAGCAATGGGAAAGATTTTAAAGGAAGGAAAATGGGTGCCACATCAACTGAACGAAAGACAAATGGAAAACTGAAAAGTCATCAATAAAATGTTGCTTCAACAGCACGAAAGAAAGCCTTTTTTGCATCAAATTGTGACTGGCGATGAAAAGTGGATTTTGAGAATCCCAAATGCACAAAATGATGTGTTGATCCAGGTCAACCATCAACATCGACTGCAAGGCCAAATCGCTTCAGAAAGAAGACAATGCTCTGCATTTGGTGGGATCAGGAAGGTGTGGTGTATTATGAGCTTCTAAAACCAGGTGAAACCATTAATACTGATCACTGCCAACAACAAATAATCAATTTGAACCATGTTTGATCATAAAACAACCAGAATGGGCCAGAATACATGGCAAAGTAATTTTGCTTCCTGATAACGCACCATCACACACTTCAAAACCAGTTAAAAACACGTTAAAAGATTTTGCCTGGCCCTACCTGGTTTAGCTCAATGGATAGAGCATCGGCCTGCGGACTGAAGGGTCCCAGGTTTGATTCTGGTCAAGAGCATGTACCTTGGTTGCGGGCACATCCCCAGTAGGGGGTGTGCAGGAGGTGGCTGATCGATGTTTCTCTCTCATCGACGTTTCTAACTCTGTATCCCTATCCCTTCCTCTCTGTAAAAAATCAATAAAATATATTTTTTAAAAAAGATCTTCCCTGGGAAGTATTAACCCACCCACCGTATCCACCAGACCTTGCTCCTTCAGATTACCACTTGTTCCAATTGATGGTGCAGGCACTTTCTGAGAAGCACTTCAAAACGTACGAAGAAGTGAAAAATTGGGTCTCTGAATGGTTTGCCTCAAAACAAGAAAAGTTCTATTGGGACAGTATCCACAAATTACCTGAAAGATGGGGGAAATGTGTAGCTAGCGATGGACATTACTTTGAATAAAGCACTTTTGATGTTTCTCTTGAAATTATAGTGTTTTCTTTGATTACAAAATATACATTATAAACCGGTACACCGGTAAAACACTTAACACAATACCTGGTATACAGTGGATTAGAGTTAATTATTATTGTTAAATGAACAAGCGAGTGAATATCTTCCTTCATGCTAGACTGATAACCCAGGAGGTTAAAGTCTTTTATATGCTCAGCAGTTTGTCAATACAGGGGGGCTATATATAGCCTGGGCCCTCTGAATTGCTCTGATTGAGAAATAAGCATTGCTAAGCCTGGAGTGAGTGGAGAGGGTCAAACTATCCTTCCCACACCCCATCCCCATTGACTGGTTCTCTCTCTTTCTCTCTCTCTCTCTCTCATCTTTTCTTTTTTAATGAATCTGAGTAAAATCCCTTGAGATTCATAGTGAACTTCTCCCCACTCCACAGGCTCTCTGAGACTCAGACTGGACTGGGTTGGCAACCCTGAAATGCTTTGATATTGGAACTCCCTCCCAATTGCTAGAGCCTGAGGCACCAGGAAGATAGGCGTTCCCTACAGGTCCAAAGAAGCCCTGAGCACTGGCAGGCACTATGATTGGTAGGCTGCTCAGACTGAGGCAATGAATGAATGGGGAAGGGATTTCGGAAGAGAGAGACCATTTCTCAACCCATTCACTTCCTCTCTGGCGCTCTCAAGTAAATTGATGGAGTTGGGGCAGCACAGCCCATTGCTGTCTGATAATCTGGGCTCATTCTTAAAAGTAGAGCTTTGTTGGGTGACCTCAGTCTCTGTATGTGGAAAAACAATCACCCTTTCCCCAAAGCCATCTGGTTTCACCTGGGAACCAGAGTCTGGGGTCGCTGAATGCAGAAGTTTCTGGTTTGCAAGTAGGGGGCACTGCTGTGAGTGTACATCCTTGGTCAATGGGAATTCTAGCAAATCGGGCATGGGTGTGAATAATTTGGGTGATTAGTCCAGTAAGATATCAAGATTTCCCCATCATTCCCCATGTATAAATTAGGGAACTCCTACTTTAGCTCATTAAAAATAAAAGGCCTCATAGGAATGGCAGTATACAAAGGATCATTCTTACCTTGGTGGAGACAAGTTTCTCATCAGCTTTCCTGAACTAGTTTTCTCTATGGAGTAGAGAAAGATTCTGAGGTCAGTTGACCCCTGTGAGTAGGTACAGAGCCCAATAAGAGGGGAAAAATTAAAAGAATGGAAGGGTGGTAAACAAAGAATTAGGCAGCTTCCCAGTGCTTTGTCTGGTTTGGGGCTAGCAAATTCCTGGCTCTGTGCCCTTTCTCTCTGCTACCGTCATGCGGCACACCCTGTCTTCATGAGAGCTTTTGAGGACCAGAGCTTTTTCTCCTAGTAACCTAGCATTCTGGCCCAGGAGTAGGCGCTGGGGCCACAAAAACCCCTCCACTTGGGACTCGTTTCTAGTAAAACAGGAGTGTCATTGTGGTGGAGCCCCAAACCACTGCAAATTTAGTGGAGAGTTGTGCCCAGGAGTCTCATGGTGGGCTTTTACTCAAGAGTTTCAAGGTATAGACACCATGCTAAGACACTGGCAGCCAGAGAGGTACTGGTCCAGCTACTGCCCCAATCCACCACACCTCCACAGGGCATGATGGCAGGGGAGGCTCCTTGCTCTATATGCTTCCACACTGAACTAAGTCGGGATTGTGCCTCAGCTCTATTAATAACCCCCCTCTGGTTGCCCCAAACCCGGATGCCAGAAGCTGTGAGTCAGCAGTTAAAAATAAAGGAGAGCAACTGCACCTGAACTCCAATGAGCAGCTCCCCCTGGCCCTCCGCCCTCAAGGTTTTGTGTTTCAGTCTCCAGTCCAGGGCCTCACAGAGCTTAAGCGTGCTGTCCAGTTCTCCTGGAAAGGCAGTAAGGATTTGCGGTGGCAGAATCAGAGCTGAGTACCCAAGGCTAGGGGCAAGGGTTTAGGGCCTGGGGCTGGGTTCTGCATTCTGTTGGGGGTCTGGAAGCTGAGGGTCTGGGAGCTGGTGGTTTAGCAGGCGCGGACTGGAGACCCCGGAGGTTGTCAGGGCTAGGTAGGAAGGAGGAGGGGAAGAAGAAGCTGCTGGGCTGTGCGGCTGGGCTACTGGGAGGGGAAAAGAAAAGTAGGGATGGGGAGCGGAGGTACATGCTGAGAGGTGAGAGCCTGCAGTATCTGACAGGCTTGGCGCCCCAGAGCTGAGGCGAGCAGTCGGCCTGATTGAGGGGCGGGATCGGGAACGCGCAAAACTAAGGAAGGATATGCAGCCCAGAAAGGTACTGTGTGAAGATCTGCTGGGTAGCAGGAGGCGTGGACCCGAAAGGACCGGGACTGCAACAGCCGCGGCGCTCGCTCCCGGGGCGCCTGTGGCTGCTGGCGCACAGCACGTCTTGCCCTGCCCACCGCGCCAGCTGCAGGCCAGGTATGTTGGCGCGCACAGCTGCCTATGTGAGTGTGTGCATGTAGGGGCGGGGCGGTGAGAGGGGAAGGGACGAGGTCTGGGAGGAGTGGGGGTGGGAACAAATATTCAAATTCGTCTAATCTAAATCTGAGGCCGGAAGTGGCCGGGAATTCTGGGAAATGTAGTTCCAGGGGCTTCCTTGCGACCGAGTAGGGGCTTGTCTCAGGTGCTAGTGCGCTCCCAGGTTCCAGTATGGGTAAAGGGGAGGAATGGAGAACCGAACCTCCCTTGCCAAAGCCTCAATTCGATTTGGCTTCGTGTGGAGACACAAATTGGGGCGAATGTTGGTGCGGTGTGGGACCGAAGAGTCAGCCATAGAGCCCCTCCTGTTCATCTTTTTGCCTTAGTCCCACCCCCTTCTATCAGACTGCTTATCCTAGGCCTGCTCCGCGCTAGTCACCTGGGAACTCACAAGCAGAAAACACACTGGAAACTTGCTCTTCTAGGGAAAGGCAGGCCGAGGACCCAGACCCTGCGCGCAGCCCAGATAAGTGAAAACGTGTGGAACTAGGACTATGCCCTCAGGGTTCGGAGTCAAGGACACAGGTCCCCAGCTGGCAGGGGAAACAAGTGTCATTCAGCAAACACGTCACGGCAATGACCGACGCGGCCCTCCTCTTGGGGAAGGTGACCACAAGGTGGAGCTACAAAACAACTCTATACTGCGCTCCTTGGGCCACCTGACCCCTTCCCTTGGAAGTGGCTCCCTCACTCCCCTCTTACAGTCCTTCATTGCCTCAAGTGGTCCTCCTCCCACCTCCAACCCATACATCTCCTCATGACGACCCCTCATTGTCACATCACATACAACCCTAGATGGAGGGTGCATCCTCCCCCTAGCACCAGTGCTGAAAAGATAAGACTGTGGACAAATGGAAATTAAATTCATTCAGAAAAGGATTAATAGACAAGAAACACGAACCAACGTGTCCTGAAGAAAAAGGCTGTATGTAGTAAAAAGCCACTGGTAGGCATAGAACTATACATGTTTAGATGGGCTCTTTAGCCCCCAGTCTCTATGCAGGAAAGCAGCTAAATTGCTGTGGTCGGGGCGACACAGTGAATGGAGTGGGGTGGGTTCTCCAGGAAGGCCATTTTCATCTCTCCTTCAGTCACTGTTCCAAGCTGTTCCACCCTGACACACCCTGTGCCTTCTACACAAGAACATGTGCACACAAGTCTGAAACATTTTCTTGGCAATCTCCCCTGTTCTAGAACGTTTTATTTTGGGAGAAATTTCTCATGATTTACTGTCTTCCACCACCACCTCAGGTCAAAACCCAAAGGGAAGAAGATTCCATAGAAGCTTGGGGCATATCCACCATTTCCCTCATAGTTCAAAGTTCACTCTACCCTCACCCCACCAACATTCCACTGTAGCCATGCTCCCTTCCTTGCTGTTGACAGATGTAGACAGGCCTCAGACTCTGGCTGGTGGGGGCCTAGAGCAGGGCATTCACTCCATTATGAAATTGTTGATCCTGGTCAGCAGCACAGCTGTTTCTAAGCCTGGAGAGAGGAGGGGGACATGGCAAGAGTGAGTAATGGGAATGCTAGTGGAAAAGAAAAATGAGGTGAAGGAAGAAAGTTCTTACCTGTTATCTCTCTCTTCTCAGCACATCTCCTACAGGGAGAAAAGCTTCCCATGGTGAGTTTAGTCACCTTCAAGCAAGACCTTTTGAACATGGGTTCCCCCAAACTGCTTTTCCCAGGTTCAAGCCAATTTGGTGTCCAAGGAAGGGTCTAAGAATCTCAAAGGAACCAAACAGACCCAACCCCAAACTCCAGGCAGCAAGAGTCTGAATCAGTCCCATCACTAGGACCCTGGGGAGAATAAAGATCCAGAAAGCTAAGGCACAAAACACTCACCCACGGAGGAGGAATAGCCACAAAATCAGCAGAGTGGAGACACAATCAATGAGGAGCCATATCATTAGGTAGGTTTTAGGGGGCTGTGAGAATTTAAAAAAGGCCCCTGTTGGTGGCCAGAGACCCAAAGGTAGTATATGGGGAGAAAGGAAGAGAGGGACAGGGTTAATGAGAATCAGGGAAGGGGAAATAGGAGGAGGGTGACAGTCTTAGAGTCCTCACAATAAGCCAGACGGGGTAACGCATCTGCTGCAGCAGCTGGCAGTCATTGGTAGTGACCGAATCCACCCCTGCACACCAGAGTATGGAGAAGAGCCAGGGCTTGTTCACGACAAATAGGTTCACCGAGACATTATCCTCATGCAGTGCCCTATGGAGGCAAAAAAGAAACAGGTGACATCCAGAACCATGGGGCACAAGGCATGGGAGGCAGCTCCTGTCTGGCTTGAATCTACAGTGTCACTGCAAAGGAGCTATCAGTTCAACCTTTGCTTGTCATCCCCTGACCGAAAGTGATTTTCTTTGCATAGCTGAACTCTGTCTTTTGGTGGATTCCTAATTTTGGGGTCACATGAATGTGTCTCTCCTCTTTGTCCCATGACAGCCCTTCAATGGTCTGAGGAACACTGACCATGTCCCACTTAGTCTTCTCTTTTGTAGGCCCAACAGTCACTGTCCTTTTAGCTGGAGCTTGGACCATGGTTTATCATATCCTTCACTATACAAACCCATTTAACTTGATCTTACTCCAGTTTATCAATGTTCCTTTCAAAGTATGGGGTCTGCATCTGCACATGATATCTATGACAACAGAGTAGAAGCTTGCCTTCTTGGCACTATGCCTGTATGAAAGCAGCCCAGGGTCAGGTTAGTTTCAGCAATATGATGTGCACTGATGACTCATTATGCACAGTGTTCAATCAAAGCCCTGGTCTTTTGCACACATTTCTGCTGATGCCAGTGTCTCCTATCTTGTCTTTGGGCAACTGAGCTTCTTTTGGGCCCCAACTGTAGGTTTTTACATCTATCCCTGTTGCATTTCATCTTGGTACCTTTGACCTATCATCTCAGAGTGTTTAGACCTTTCAGGGCCTTGATTTCATCATTGGTGTATTCATTACCAATTCGCATGTTTTGGAAATGTGATCAGCAGTCAGTGCTGACCAGGACAAGACTAAAGTGAGGGCCACCCCAATGTTGTCTCCCTCCATGCTGACAACTTGAGGAAAGGTCTTTGAAATATTTATCATAACTGGGCTATCATTCAGTACACATTTTTCCCCTATCTGACCAGAAGAACATTAGAAGAGATCTTGGCGGCTGAATGTTTTGAGGTTGATCATGTTTACTGGATGGGTCAGCTTTGGGGGCCTAGCTCACATCAGTGACTCTATCACCTCTTTCCCTTGCATTCATCCTCTCTAGCACTTATCTCCTTGGTGTAGAATGAAAGCTAAAACCCTTCTCTTGACCTACAAGGTCCTATCCAATTTGTTCCCTGCCTACCTCTCCAGCCTCACCTCCACCTTGCTCATTAGGCTGCTGTTCCTGCTCTTCTGCAGCTCTCATTGTTCACTGCTGTGATGCATCAGGTCTCAGCCTAGGCACCACTTCTTTAACCATTCTTCCTAATGTGGCCCTTCCCTAACCCCTCCTTCCCAACTCCAATTGCTCTATTGCATCTCCCCATTTTATCACCTTCATATCATTTATCAGTGTCCAATATGCATATATTTTGTTCAATGGTTTATTGTTTTTCTTTCACTTGTATGCCCAAAGATTGCAATGAATAGTGCCTGACATACAGTAAGCATTTAATAAATATTTGTTGTATGAGTGAATGAATGAATGAGTAGTCTTTGCCCTCCCCGCATTGGCTCTTCCCCACCATTAAGCTGCATGTGATACCCTCAGCTCCTTTCCTCTATCACTTACTTCATATCCAACTGTGGTAGGTCTTGATAGGGGAGGTTGAGAAACAGGGGCCTCTCAGTTCTGTTGACTCCCAGCTGTCCATATATCTGGCGCATTCTGGGTGCCCGTTGTTGGACATTAGCCCGATCTTCATCCGGGAGCCAAAGGACCTGTGGTTCAGGGAGGATGGATGTGAAGCTGGGGAAGGCCTGGGGATTCCAGGGGCAGGGGCAGAGCAGAAAGGTTTGACCACAGAGTGGGGTAAATGAGCTGGGTGGGGCCCTGGGGCAGGGACAGCTCAAGATTGTCACCATGGCCTAGGGAAGGCAGTGTAGGGGGTGGTGAGGGGCACTTGGGATCATGGCAATATCACCGTGGTTTGAGGGACCCTTGAATTCAGCACAGTCTCCAATGTCAGGTTCACATAAGTGTCATAGTATGTGTGGTTTCGTGGTGGGCGGCGTAAATCAAACATAATGGAAAGGTTGAGGACTGCAGCTTCCTTCAATAACTCTTCCAATGTTGGTACTGTCTGATTCTCAGCCTCTTTCCGATCAAGGCCCGATAGCTGTGTGGCCTCCCAGAAGGGTGGCCTCTATAAGAATAGAAAAATTATTTCAAAACCAGAAGAAGCCTCTGGGTCATTCCCCCACCCCTATTATCTCACTCATTCCCTGACTTGGGGTCCAGCTTCTGCCCACATCATTGCCAGGGTCTTTCTTTCCTCAAACTATGGCCTTTTCCAGACCTTCTAATGCCTTAATCTGTTAACCCACCCTCCTACCTTCCCAGTTTCCTAATTTCCTCTCTCCCACTACACTTTCTCTTTGGTTTCATGAAGATCTCTGGGATTGTGACCCCTTGGTTTTCTCCCAATATCAGCAGCTTTCTGGCTACACCTACATCCCCTTCCCATGGTCCCTCCACAGCTTGAACTACTCTTTCACAGCACCATCAACAGCTTTCTTAACCCACCTGTTCTACAGATCCCAAATTTTGATTCAATTTTACAATTGCCCCTAGTGGGCAGAGCACACTATGTGGACTTTTGGCACTGCAGTCCTGTTTTTCTCTTTGGTGGCACTTAGCCATCTGTTTACTTGTCCTTGGTATACTCTCTCTCCCATTTCTCCTAGAGGCTATTCCAAACCTGGGTCACTCTCCTCTCCTCCTTTTGTAATCAACAAATTACCTCCTAATCACTGACCTGGAAAAAGCAAGCTACCTAGCACTTATTAAGTATTTACTATGTACCAGGTAGTGTTAGAAGTACTTTATGCAACAGACTCTGTCTAGGAGGCAGGTGAAAATTTCCTCTTTGAATGTTGAAAGATTAGGTAGACAAGAAGCACTCTTGTCATAGTAAGGACTTCCATATATCCACATTTCCACAAAAGCAACAAGAACATGGCAAAAAAAGATAAAAATTGTAATTGATTTCTTGAATATAATAAAGATGTCAAGTATGACATCTTTAAAGTTATGGGGAAAATATCATTGATGAATTTTATATCCAGTGAAAATATCCTTCAAAAATAATGTTGGCCATGGCCGGTGGCTTGGTTGGTTGGAGCATCATCTAGTGTGCCAAAAGGTTGCGGTGTACCAAAAAGGTTGCAGTTCAATTCCTGGTCAGAGCACATATCTAGGTTACAGGTTTGATCCCCAGTAGGGGCACATATGGGAGGCAGCCTATTGATGTTTCTCTCTCACATCACATCAATGTTTCTTTCTCCCTTCCTCTCTCTCTAAAATCAATTTTTGAAAAACATCCTAGGGTGAGGATTTTTAAAAAGGAATAAAAAATAATGGTGGACCCAAGCTCATTTTATGAAGCCAGCATTATCCCCAAAACCAGATAAAGACACTACAAAGAAAGAAAAGTATAGGCCAATATCCCTGATAAACATAGATGCTAAAATCCTTAACAAAATACTAGCAACCAGATCCCGCAATACATTAAAAAGATCATACACCATGATCAAGTGGGATTTATTCCGGGGATGCAAGTTTGGTACCATATTCGCAAATCAATGAATGTGAAATGCCGCATAAACAAAATAAAGGATAAAAAGCACATGATCATATCAATAGACTCAGAAAAAGCATTTGATAAAACCCAACACCCATTTGAGATAAAAACTTTCCTCAAAGTGGAAATAGAGGTAACATATTTCAACATAATAAAGACCATAGATGACAAACCTACAGCCAACATCATACTCAATGTGCAAAAAATAAATCCATTTCCCCTAAGAACAGGAACAAGACAGGGATGTCTGCTTTCACCACTCCTGTTCAACATAGTACTGGAAGTCCTAGCCACAGCGATCAGACAAGAAGAGGAAATAAAAGGCATCCAAATTAGAAAGGAGGCAGTAAAACTCATTTTTTACAGATGACATGATATTGTATATAGAAAACCTTAAATATTCCACTAAAAATCTCCTAGAACTGATAAACGAATTCAGTAAAGTAGGATACAAAATAAATATTCAGAAATTGGTTGCATTTTTATACACTAACAATGAACTATCAGAAAGGGAAACTTGCCATGGCCAGTTTTGCTTAGTGGTTAGAGTATCAGGCTGCACACTGAAGGATCTCTGGTTCAATTCCCAGTCAAGGGCACCTACCAGGGTTGCAGGTTTAATTTCTGGCCCTGGTCAGGTGCGTGCAGGAAGCAACCAATCAATGTGTCTCTCACACATCAATGTTTCTCTCTCCCTCTCCCTCCTTTCCTCCCTTCCAATCTCTAAAAAAAGCAATGGAAAAAATATCTTCAGGTGTGGATTAACAACAACAACAACAACAACAAAAGAAAAACTAAAAAAAAATTCCATTTACAATTGCATCCAAAATAAAATACCTAGGAATAAATTTAACCAAGGATATAAAAGACCTGTACTTGGAAAATTATAACACACTGAAGAAAGAACTGAAGAAGATACAAACAAGTGGAAGTATATATCATGCTCATGGATAGGAAGAATTAACATCATTAAAATGTCCATGCTACCCAAAGCAATCTATAGAATCAATAGCATTCCTATCAAGATTCCAATGCGCCCAGCCGGCATGGCTCAGTGGTTGAGTGTTGACCTATGAACCAGGAGGTCATGGTTCAATTCCTGGTCAGGGCACATGTCCAGATTGTGGGCTCAATCCCCAGTGTGGGGTGTGCAGGAGGCAGCCAATCAATTATCCTCTCTCATCATTGATGCTCTCTCTCTCTCTCTCTCTCTCTCTCTCTCTCTCTCCCTTCATTTCTGAAATCAATAAAAACATACTTTAAAAAATATTCCAATGGCTTATTTCACAGAACTAGAACAATATTCTAAAAATTTATATGAAACCACAAAAGACCCCGAATAGCCACAGCAATCTTGAGAAAGAAAAACAAAGTTGTAGCCCTAGCTGGTTTGGCTCAGTGGATAGAACGTCGGCCTCTGGACTGAAGGGTCCCAGGTTCGATTCCAGCCAAGGGCACATGCCTGGGTTGCGGGCTCGATCCCCAGTAGGGGGCATGCAGGGGGCAGCCAATCAATGATTCTCTCTCATCATTGATGTTTCTATCTCTCTCTCCCTCTCCCTTCCTCTCTAAAATCAATAAAATATATTTAAAAAAAAGAAAAATAAAGTTGTAGGTATCACACTACCTGATATCAAACTATACTACAAGGTTACAATAATCAAAACAGCACTGCAGTGGCATAAAAATAGGCATGTAGATCAATGGAACTGAATAGGGAGCCCAGAAATAAACCCACGCTTTTATGGTCAATTATTATTTGACAAAGGAGACAAAAACATACAATGGGGTAAAGATAGCCTACTCAATAAATGTGTTGGGAAAATTGGACATATAGGTGCAAAAAGAAAGAAAGAAAGAAACTAGACCATCATTTTATACTACACATAAGAATAAACTGAAAATGGTTTAAAGATTGAAATGTTAGACTTGAAAATATGAAACCCCTAGAAGAAAACATAGCAGTAAAATCCTGAACATTGCTCTTAGCAATATTTTTTCTAATGTATCGCCTCTGGCAAGGGAAACAAAAGAAAAATAAATAAATAGGACTACATCAAACTAAAAAGGTTTTTCACAGCAAAGGAAACCATTAACAAAAAGAAAAAAACAGCCCACCAAATGAGAGAACATATTTGCCAATGATACATCTGATAAGGGGCTAATTTCCAAAATATATAAAGAACTTATACAACTCAACAAAAGGAAGACAAACAATCCAATTAAAAATGGGCAAAGGACCAGAATAGACACTTCTCCAAAGAGGACATACAGATGGCCAATAGACATGAAAAAATGTTCAAGGTCACTAATCATCAGACCAATGCAAATTAAAACCACAATGAGATATCACCTCACAATGCCTACCATCAATAAATCAACAAACAAGTGCTTGCAAATTGTGGAGAAAAGGGAACCCTAGTACACTGCTGGTGGGAATGCAGACTGGTACAGCTACTGTAGAAAGCAGTATGGAGTTTCCTCAAAATATTAAAAATGGAATTGCTTTATGACCCAGCGATTCCACTTCCAGGAATATACCTGAAGAAATCGGAAATACTAATTCAAAAGAATATATGAACTCCTATGTTCATTTCAGCATTATTTACAATAGCCAAGAGCCCATCAGTAGCTGAGTGGATAAAAAGGCAGTTGTACATTTACACAATGGAAAACTGCTCAGGAAAAAAAACCAAGATGGCGGCATAGGTAAACACCTAAACTGCTGCCTCGCACAACAATTTCAAAACTACAACTAAAAGACAGAACGGACACCATCCAGAACCGCAGGAAAGCTGACTGAGTGAAAATTCTACAACTAGAAGGATAGAGAAAAGCTCACAGAGAATTGGAGGTACGGCAAAGGGTCTTTGTGCGCGCAGAGAGGAAGGGCGGCTGAGAGCCTGGCTGACTTTCTCTGGCGGAAGGGGGAAGGGAGCCCCCGACCGAACTGAACCCCGGTTCTGACTGCACTGAAACCCTGTTCCGGGCGAGCCCCTGGGGACCCACGCTCTTGTGGGGGGAGTCTGGACTCTCGGGCGGAGACTCAGGAGCCGGGGAAGGCGGAGGACTGAAAGTCCGCGCGCGCGCCAGTGCGCACAAAGGCTGCAGAGGCTGCCACAGGCTTTCCCTAGCGGAAGGGAGTGAGAGGCTCCCGACGGCACTGAACCTCAGTTCTGACTGTAGTGAGCCCCAGTTCTGACTGCAGTGAACCCCAGTTCCAGGCGAGCCCCTGGGGACCCACGCTCTTGTGGGGGGAGTCTGGACTCTCGGGCGGAGAATCGGGAGCCGGGAAGGCAGAGGACTGAAGGCACACACGTGCGCGCAAGGGCAAGGCTGACAGGAAGCCAAGACTGAGACTCCACCCCATCCAAGCTGAGCACAGAGGCTATTGCAATTTGGCAAGTCTAATCCTATAAGGCTGTCTCCAGCACCGGACTTCTCCCAGCATAGACACAGCTGATCCTTACAGCCAACTGGCCTGGAGGTCAATTCTTCCCAGTTACACCAACAACAATCAAGACTTAATTACAACAAGGCTGTACACACAGTCCACAAAGGGGTGCACCAAGAGTGTCCACCTCAGGTTAACTGGGGAGGCAGACCCACTAGGCCAAATTGGAAACCTAGCACACAAATCTACCAACCCAGGGAAGCAGTGAAAATGCGGCGTCTAAGAATCAGATCACAAACAAAAGAAATGGAGGAAAACAAACGACTGGACATAGAATTCAAAACCACCGTTATAAGACTTTTTAAGAATATCCTAGAAAAGGCCGATAAATATAACGAGACCCTCGAAGAGATGAAAAAGGACCAACTAGAAATTAAACATACACTGACTGAAATAAAAAATATTATACAGAGACCCAAAAACAGACAAGAGGAACACAAAAATCAAGTCAAAGAATTGAAATACAAAGAAGCAAAAAACACTCAACCGAAAAAGCAAAAAGCAAAAAAAAAAATCCAAAAAGTTGAAGATAATGTAAGAAGACTCTGGGACAACTTCAAGCGTACCAACATCAGAATTATGGGGGTGCCAGAAGAAGAGAGAGAGCAAGATACTGAAAACCTATTTGAAGAAATAATGACCGAAAACTTCCCCCACCTGGTGAAAGAAATAGACTTACAAATCCAGGAAGCCCACAGAACCCCAAACAAAAGGAATCCAAAGAGGACTACACCAAGACACATCATAATTAAAATGCCAAGAGCAAAAGACAAAGAGAGAATATTAAAAGCAGCAAGAGAAAAACAGTTAATTACCTACAAGGGAGCACCCATACGACTGTCAGCTGACTTTTCAACAGAAACTATGCAGGCCAGACGGGAGTGGCAAGAAATTTTCAATGTGATGAGTAGCAAGAACCTACAACCAAGATTACTCTACCCAGCAAAGCTATCATTCAGAATTGAAGGGCAGATAAAGAGTTTCACAGACAAGAAAAAGCTAAAGGAGTTCATCACCACCAAACCAGTATTATATGAAATGCTGAAAGGTATTCTTAAAGAAGAGGAAGAAGAAAAAAGGAAAGATAAAAATTATGAACAACAAATACATATCTATCAACAAGTGAACCTAAAAATCAAGTAAATTAAAAACCTGAGGAACAGAATAATCTGGTGAATATAATAGAATCAGGGGCATAGAAAGGGAGAGGACTGATAATTCTCAGGGGGAAAGGGGTATGGGGGGGTTCATAAAGAGACTGGACAAAAATCATACACCTATGGATGAGGACAGTGGGGGGTAGGTAAGGGCAGAAGGTGGGGTGGGAAATGGGTGGAGGGGAGCTATGGGGGAAAAAAGGAGAAATAATTGTAATAATCTGAATAAAGATTTATTTAATAAAAAAAAAAAGAAAAGAAAAGAAAACTTCTCAGCCGTAAGAAAAAGAAAGAAATCTTACTTTTGCAACAGCATGGATGGACCTAGAGAGCTAAGTGAAATAAGTCAATCAGAGAAAGACAAGTACCATATGATTTCACTTATATGTGGAGTCTAATGAACAAAATAAACCAACAACACACTCACAGAGGTCAGACTGACAGCTGTCAGAGTGGATGGGGGTTGCAGGGCTGGGTGAAAAAGGTGAAAGCATTAAGCAAAAAACAAACAAACAAAAAACGCCTGGCTAGTGTTGCTCAGTGGTTGAGTGTCGACCCATGAACCCAGAGGTCACCAGTTCCATTCCCAGTCAGGGCATGGGAGGCAGCTGATCGATGATGATTTTCTCTCATAATTGATGTTTCTATCTCACTCCCTCTCCCTTCCTCTCTTTCTAAAATCAATAAAAATATTTTTAAAAAAACAACAGCAAAAACTCATAGACACAGAGGAGAGAAACCAAGATGGCAGCATAGGTAAACACCTAAACTGCTGCCTAGCACAACAATTTCAAAACTACAACTAAAAGACAGAACGGACACCATCCAGACCCACAGGAAAGCTGGCTGAGTGAAAATTCTACAACTAGAAGGAAGGAGAAAAGCTCACAGAGAATTGGAGGTACAGCAAAGGGGCTTTGTGAGCGCAGAGAGGAAGGGCGGCTGAGAGCCTGGCTGACTTTCTCTGGCGGAAGGGGGAAGTAAGCCTCCGACCGCACTGAACCCCAGTTCTGACTGCACTGAACCCCAGTTCCAGGCGAGCCCCTGGGGACCCACGCTCTTGTGGGGGGAGTCTGGACTCTCGGGCGGAGACTCGGGAGCCGGGGAAGGCGGAGGACTGAAAGTGCGCACACGCGCACGCGCTGGTGCGCACAAAGGCTGCGTGGGTTGCCACAGGCTTTCCCTAGTGGAGGGGAGTCAGAGGATTCTGACTGCACTGAGCCCCAGTTCTGACTGCAGTGAACCCCAGTTCCAGGCGAGCCCCTGGGGACCCACGCTCTTGTGGGGGGAGTCTGGACTCTCGGGCGGAGACTCGTGAGCCGGGGAAGGCGGAGGACTGAAAGCGCGCCCGCGCCGGTGCGCACAAGGGCTGCGGAGGTTGCCGCGGGCTTTCCCTGGTGGAGGGGAGTCAGAGGCTCCTGACGGCACTGTGCCCCAGTTCTGACTGCAGTGAACCCCGGTTCCAGGCGAGCCCCTGGGGACCCACACTCTTGTGGGGGGAGTCTGGACTCTCAGGCGGAGACTCGAGCTGGGGAAGGCGGAGGACTGAAAGCACAAGTGCGCTCAGGGGCGGGGCTGACAGGAAGCCAAGACTGAGGCTCCACCCCATCCAAGCTGAGCACAGAGGCTATTGCAGTTTGGCAAGTCTAATCCTATAGGGCTGTCTCCAGCACCGAACTTCTCCCAGCATAGACACAGCTGATCCTTACAGCCAACTGACCCGGAGGTCAATTCTTCCCAGTGATACCAACAACAATAAAGACTTAATTACAACAAGGCTGTACACACAGTCCACAAAGGGGTGCACCAAGAGTGTCCACCTCAGGTTAACTGGGGAAGCAGACCCACTGGGCCATATTGGAAACCTACCACAAATATCTACCTTACCAACTCAGGGAATCAATGAAAATGCGGGGTCAAAGAATCAGATCACAAACGAAAGAAATGGAGGAAAACAAACGACTGGATATAGAATTCAAAACCACCGTTATAAGACTTTTTAAGAATATCCTAGAAAAGGCCGATAAATATAACGAGACCCTCGAAGATATGAAAAAGGACCAACTAGAAATTAAACATACACTGACTGAAATAAAAAATATTATACAGAGACCCAGAAACAGAATAGAGGAACACAAGAATCAAGTCAAAGATTTGAAATACAAAGAAGCAAAAAACACTCAACCGAAAAAGCAAAAAGCAAAAAAACAAATCCAAAAAGTTGAAGATAATGTAAGAAGACTCTGGGACAACTTCAAGCGTACCAACATCAGAATTATGGGGGTGCCAGAAGAAGAGAGAGAGCAAGATACTGAAAACCTATTTGAAGAAATAATGACCGAAAACTTCCCCCACCTGGTGAAAGAAATAGACTTACAAGTCCAGGAAGCCCACAGAACCCCAAACAAAAGGAATCCAAAGAGGACCACACCAAGACACATCATAATTAAAATGCCAAGAGCAAAAGACAAAGAGAGAATATTAAAAGCAGCAAGAGAAAAACAGTTAATTACCTACAAGGGAGCACCCATACGACTGTCAGCTGACTTCTCAACAGAAACTATGCAGGCCAGACGGGAGTGGCAAGAAATTTTCAATGTGATGAATAGCAAGAACCTACAACCAAGATTACTCTACCCAGCAAAGCTATCATTCAGAATTGAAGGGCAGATAAAGAGCTTCACAGATAAGAAAAAGCTGAAGGAGTTCATCACCACCAAACCAGTATTATATGAAATGCTGAAAGGTATTCTTAAAGAAGAGGAAGAAGAAAAAAGTAAAGAGAAAAATTATGAACAACAAATACATATCTATCAACAAGCGAACCTAAAAATCAAGTGAATTAAAAACCTGAGGAGCAGAATAATCTGGTGAATATAATAGAATCAGGGGCATAGAAAGGGAGTGGACTGATAATTCTCAGGGGGAAAGGGGTATGGGGGGGTTCATGAAGAGAATGGACAAAAATCATACACCTTTGGATGAGGACAGTGGGGGGGAGGTAAGGGCAGAAGGTGGGGTGGGAAAGGGGTGGAGGGGAGCTATGGGGAGAAAAAGGAGAAATAATTGTAATAATCTGAATAAAGATTTATTTAATAAAAAAAAAACTCATAGACACAGACAACAATATGATGATTATCAGAGAGAAAGGGGGTGGGGGAAGGTAGAAGACGGCAAAGGGAGGACAAATGGTAATGGAAGGAAACTTGACTTAGGATGATGAACACACAATACAATATACAGATGGTATATTATAGAATTGTACACCTGAAACCTCTATAATTTTAGTAACCAATGTCACCCAAAAAACTCAATAAAAAAGTTAAGTGATAATACACGTGTTCTCTTAATACATACTTTCACATTTTCAAATAAAGTCCTAATAAAAAAAATGGTGCAAAAAAAGACTTTTCCAGATAAGTGATTATTGGGTGGATTTGTCACCAGCAGGAAATCGGAGCATAGTCATAATAAATATTACTCATTGTGTAAAATAAGAACAGATATGCCCATATTTACATGAGCAAATAAATGAATACAAAAATAAATGTGAGATAAAAGAAGTACTTTATGTGTATTAATTTATTTAATCCTTCCAATAATCCCACAAGGTATGCTTATTATTCCCATTTCACAGATGAGAAAAATGAAGCACAGAGAAATTAAGGAATGTAGCCCAGGTTCACAAGGCTAGGAAGTGGTGAAACCAGGATTCGACCCAGATATCCCTTGTTCTTAACACTCTGATATGTACATATATAGTTAAATGGGGAAAAAAAGAAAGTTGCAAAAGAATATGTGAAGTGGTCCTATTTGTGCAAAATGAAAAATATATATATGTGTTTGTGTGCATATATCTGTATGTATGTATACACACACACACATATATATATATAGAATATGTACCCAACTGTTAACAGTGACTATCTCAGGGGGATTGGATTATGAGAGTTGTGGGCTCGATCCCCAGTAGGGGGCGTGCAGGGGGCAGCCAATCAATGATACTGAGTTTTCAATTTTTAAGTTATTTCTCTGATGTTTTACTTTTTTTACAAGGAACATGTATTACTTTCATAATCAGGAAAAGAGGAACTGAAAAAACTAAGTATCCTTTGCAATGTATTCCATCACCTGCAGGATTGAGTCCACCCACACACCTGGGCCTGGCATTTGAAGCTTTCTAAGACCAAGCCTTTGCTCCCCTTTCCAGTCTCCCCTCCCACTGCTCTTATCTCCTGGTGCCAGCCACTTTGTGTTCCCTGGAAACACTTCATACTTCTGGGCTTTACCCATGCTCTTGCCTCTGACTAGAATTCCCATTTCCTGCCTTGTCCATCTTAAAAACTGCTCAAGTGTCCTCTCCTGTGAAACTACGCCTGACCCTCTACAACACACACCCTGCAAACAGTGACCTCTCTACTCAGTAAGGATGCTGTTACTGCTCTAGGTTTCATATTCTGATAGCCTGTTGCCCAAGCTCTCATTTATACTAGGAGGTTATGACCTGAGGGCAGAGACTGTATACCTATTGTTCAGCACAGCACTCAGCACTTGCTTATGAATGAATGAACTCTGCCCTGAGGGCCCCTGCAGGTGGCTATCTCTTCCAGGATGCTGTCCTCACCTCTAGGAACCAGGCTCCGGCATTGAGTCTCTTCAGTTCAGCCCAGGAGAAGTCACTGCTGTGGGCGGTGATTCGGGTTGGGAACACAGAGGCCACATCTGTGGTTCTGCTTAGGTGCTCATCATGCATGAGGAAAGGGATCCCGTCGGAGCTGAGGGCACGAGGGATGTCAGAGGGCCAAGCTCTGGGGCTGCTCTCATTTTCGGAGCTCCCCTGCTGTGTCTGTCAGCCCCCAGCTTCCCTCACCTGACCATCACATCGGTCTCAAACACATCAGCTCCACATTCTGCTGTCTTCCGCAGGGACATCAGGGTATTCTCGGGGGCCAGCTGGAAGAGGGAATTGGTGAGGAGGTCACAGGGAAGGGTAGGAGCTTGGGAACCCCCAGGCCTAGCCACTGCAGACCCTCCCTGCCTTGCCAGCATTCTGCCCACACTCACCATGGGGGCCCCTCGGTGTCCAACCAGCCCAGGCTTGGGGGATAAGTCTCTGGGTTCCATGATACAGGTTGAAGAGATGCATAGGGGGGCCAGGTAGATGGCAAGTACAATTGTAAAATACATGAACAGTAGCACAATCTTGTGACCTGTGAGGAGTGGGGGACCAGCTGTGGAGAAAGGGCAGTGGGCAAGCTCTGGGGGCAGAAAGCAGAGTGCAGGTGCAGGGAATCAGGCAGCAGGAGGCTGAAGCATGGATGGTCAGCAAGGGTGTGTGTGGGAGTGGAGTTGGCACCTCTTTTGCGGATATGGTAGAAGTTATCAGCCACAGGCCAGGCCAGGATGGTGATGAAAGCAACAGCTCCAATGTGAAGGAACGGGGCTGTGGCCTATGGAGGAGAGTTGGTGAGGAGGGCTCTGTCCTCCCTTTCTCCTCCGAGGACCTGACTTTTAGAATTTAGAGGTACTTGCAGTTTTGGGGGACCAGGGAGCAAGATAGGTCCTGGGGTTGGCCACATGCCCAGGCTCCCAACTAGGGAGTGGATATCAGCCACTCACCCACAGTGACAGACGTAAGCTAAGCCACTCCTCCTGCCAATGGACGTCCAATACCACAAGGCCAGCGAGCACAAGAAGCACAATGAGGAGCAGCAGCACCTGGGGGACCCGGGATGAATAGGCTACCTGGGCTGCTCCTCATTCTATGAAAACAGAACCATTCTCTTCCTCTGACTCCTCTACTTTCCTTCTTTCAGTTAACAAATATCTACTGGGCTTCAGGTCTTGAGTTTGAGCCCGGGGTTAGAATAGTGAGGTTTTCAACAAATAGCCAACCAAATGCTGGGCTCAGGGGCCCCTTTTACTGCTCACTCCCATTCCCACTCTACCTTGTGGACACTGTGCAGGTGTAGAGGCTGGCCACAGAACCACAGGAGCACAGCCAGGAGCTGGGGGTAGAGGGTGTTGGAAGTAATGAGGCGCCCAAAGAGGTGGGCCACTGAGGTGGGCTTCCCAGGCTGACACCTCCCTCCTCCCCTCCCCACGGTGGGGCAGGGTAGAGCTGAACCAGAAGGAAGGGCCGAGGCGGGGGCTAGGCAAGTGTCCCCCTGTACCCACCAATAGCAGGGATGCATATGTGACCAGTAGAGAGACAAAAAGCATAAATGCCAGGGACCAGTCCATCCAGTGTCCCCAGTGGCGGAACAGGAATCTGTGGGAGGGGAGAGGGTGGCACCCGAGTGCAGGAAGGGGTGTTAGCAGGGGCCTGAGGGAAGTTGGGGTGGGTGGACCCAGAAGGAGGACTACAAGGGTAGTGAGGGGCAGCCTTTCACAGGGCCAGGGACTCCAAGGACTGGGGAGCCTTTGTGGAGGGGTCTTCTAAGGATGTTGGGCAGCAGGAGAGATGGGCAGGGCCGGGGATGACTGAGCACCCAGGGGTCCAGGGTGGGGAAAGGTTGACATGTTTGCTGAGGCAGGGGGTCCATGACACACTCATTGAAGTTGTGCAGGTCATTGAGAAGGATGAGCCCGATGTACAGCCAGCCCAAGGAGAGGAGGACAGTGAAGAAGAGCAGGCCAAACCACATATATTCACACTGTAAAGGAGCAGGAGAGAAGCTCACAGCCGATTCCCACTTTCAGCTCAAAGTCCCCAACGGATGGCAGCTCAAAGGGACTTCCTGCCAGGTGTTGGGCTGCTTTGCTTTGCCAGCAGCTCTTTCCATATTTGAGAGAGATTTTCTTCCTGGGGAGAGAAAGCCCCTTCCCTCCACCCCCAGCTGCCTCTGAGCGCAGTGGCCTCCTTAGCCTCCTTCTCCCCTTCACGAGGCCTCTGCCTTGGACTTCAGGTGCCCCCACCCCTACTCCACCTGGCTGGTTTTCATCCTGTCTTTGGGGCACTTCCTCCAGTGGCAGCTATACAGGCAGTGGACGCTGCGGGCCCAGACGGAGCAGCAGTTGGGGTACTTGGCCATGGTGAGGGCCTGGGGGAAGAGATACTTTGCCATCAGGGACCCTGGTGAAGGCAGATCCCAGCCTTCCTCCCAGTGTATCTGAGGAGCCTGACGGAGAAGCAAAGGCCTGGGCTGCTGCCCAGCAATAGAGGTCATGGAGCAGGCCCCGTGTGCTAGAGTGGATGAGGAGGTGAGCAAAGGACAACAATCTCCAGGATATTTCCCTTTAATCTGGATACCTGGTCAGTCTGGGACACTTGGGACATCCACTCTGTTGGCCTGCAGCATGAACACGCAATCTCTCCTACTTAACAGCATGCCCATTTAACAGGAGAAACTGCCTGGGGTGGGGCAAACTCAATTCAACAAGTTGAGGCAGATTTAACCAAGCTTCGGGCAGCCCCAGGAATCAGGAGTAACATGAGGCTGAAGTTCCAGTTCTGACCTGGGGCTAAAGGGAGGCCTAGCTAGTGGGCCAGTTACTATGGATACAGATTACACACATTACAAAGCCCTGACTGAAAGATCCTCTGTCTCCACCTTCCAGGGGGCAGGGGGCATGGCCAGTAAGAGGAAGCCAGGGGAACAGGCAGTCTGGGTCACTCCCAGATTTGTTAAGGGGCTCTTTTCCTGTCTGCACACCTGGAAAATCCAAGCCCTCTTGCCCCAGTCTGATACTTGCTGCCCAGTCATCCCCCCCACCCCAATCAGTAACCCAGTCTCCACTTCCTCCTTTTCAGGGCCCCACCCTCTGATGTCCCTTAGGTGAAAGTGCAACAAATACAGGCCAAAGGTATAGGGGGTGTGGTTGTCCTGGGGCAGGCGATCCCTGTACCTTGTGCTTTTGGGTCAGGCTGAGACTGAGCTGGATTAACTGATCCCAAACTAGGCTGGGTGTGTGATAGTGATTCTCCAAAGAAGGGGTGCGATTTGTGTCAGCACCTGTCTGTGCGTGTGTACTAGTGGCTGGCAGTTCAAATGGGTTTGTTGATGACTTTGGGTGTGTAAAGGAGCTCCTAAATACACCCAAAGTATGTGTGGTCTATGGGACACAACCCCTTGTCATTTGGGCTCTCCTGAGGCTGTGGAGTCTTAGAGGGGTGCACAGTGGCTGGGCCCCTGAAAGGAGGGAGGGTGTAGCTACTCTTGAAATTGCCCTCCTTACAGTATGCTTGCCTTGGGAAAGGAGGCTAGGGTAGGCTGTGGAGGGGTGGGGGCCTGAGGCCGGGGGAAGGAAATCTCTCTGCTTCCTGAGCTGCCTCCCAGGAAAAAGTCATCCCAAAGGGAGGCTCTGCCTCTTCCCACCCTGGGACTGGGTTATGGTAGCCTGCCCTAGGCTCCATCAGTACCTCCTGCGTCCCCTCAGGCTTTATACCCCAGGCACTGCCTGCCAGAGCCCCACCTCCCTCCAGGAGCTGTCTAGAGCCGTGGCCGGTAAACTGGCTCGCGAGCCACATGCGGCTCTTTGGCCCCTTGAGTGTGGCTCTTCCACAAAATACCACGGCCTGGGCGAGTCTATTTTGAAGAAGAGGCGTTAGAAGAAGTTTCAGTTTAAAAAATTTGGCTCTCAAAAGACATTTCAATCGTTGTACTGTTGATATTTGGCTCTTTTGACGAATGAGTTTGCCGACCACTGGTCTAGAGGATGGGGTGAGGTCTGAGCAGTCTGAAAATCCCTCAAGGAAGCTGAGCAGGTGCTGCCCAATCCCTGCTGGTTGGAGCCGGCCTCTGCCCGCTGCTCCCGCCTGTAGCCCCCAGCCTTCCCAACCCTCACACCTTTTCTCAGTGGCAGCTCTGCTCTCGGCTCTGCACTGCACTGCTTCCCAGGTCCTCTCCGAGTTGTCTGCCTCCTCTCTTTCAGTCCACCGCTCAGCCCCACCAAACAGGTGGCACTGTTGCCACCTACAGGAGGCTGTGTGGGTCCTCTCCGAAGGCCTGCAACTGCTCCCTGGCTTGTGCCTTCAGGGTGGGAAGATGGGAGGGAGAGCAGATCTGCTTCTTTACTCGCTGCCGCTTTGGGGTGAGGAATTCTTTTGTGCAGCCTTCCCGGTCCCTCTCTCCCTCCTCCTGCTCCCCTCAGTCACTGCCAGGGCTTTGTCCTGCCTCTGGGAGGCGGGGGCTTAGGGCACTGGCAGGCGGGAGAGAAGCTGGGGGGAGGTGACTACACAACTTTGCAACTTGCCAGAGAAGGGGCCCAGCCAGCCCCCTGGGAAGGGGTGTGTGTGAGGGAGTCCAGCATTTGGTCTCAAGCTTCATGGGAGGACAGCCTTCGTTCATCAGCCTCCCTTCCCTCTTGGGAGTCTACTTCCACTTTTGCAAAGTGCATCAAGAAGAGAGAATTGCAAGTTACTTCCTGGTATCTGGATAGCAGATCACCCTGTTTCTAGGCCAGAGGTCCCCATGGGCTTTGTGGCTCCTACCCTTCCCATCCATCACCCCAGACAGTATATGCTCATTCAGGATGGCTGAGACTCGCATCATTCCAGCTGCTTTATCTCCAAGGCATCTAAAGTATCCTTCCAAGAATCATTTGAGGAGTGTCGGGTGTTAGGGTCACTGGATTGTGAAAGATGAACACATTGTTGACGTAAGAAACATTCAAACCTGTAGATAATTTTTATGAGTTTATTTGAGCCAAACCGACAATTGCTGGGAAGCAAAATCTGAAGGGATTGAGAAAATGCTCCAGAGAATGGCAGTTTCACAGCCTAGTTTATACACTAGAATCAAAGGAGGAGACTTAAGGAGGGTTACATGAAATCCATTGGTGGTAGATTAAGGGGTCAGGAGAAAAATCTCTAAGATTGGATAAAGAGTGAAATGGAGAGACTGAGACATCTTTTACATTGGTGGGTACAGGATAGTTAGCATTTACAACACATAGAGATGGTATGTAGGCAACAAGATAACAATGAAGGGTTCATAGTCTCTGCTCCGGTGTGCCCTGAAAGATCTGGAGATTACTCTGACATTCCAAGGGTATGATATCTTAGATGCAAAAAGACAGTATACAGGCTCACTTAGGGTAAAGATTGAACTATGTCAAAGAAGATATACAGGCCTAGAATGTGACTCCCCCCATAAACTGGTTTTAGTTAGGAATTTTTATGTTCAGACCATCCTATGTGGTTACTTCAGGTCTCTTGAGTCTGTAAGGCCACCACACAGGCCTCCCTTGAGCTTGTCAGGTTTACTATGTGGCCCTTTTTTGTCCACAGAGTACAAAAGATACTGTTACTACACCATCAGCAGACAGCGCTGGCTAGCACTTGTAGTCAGCTTAGCGCTAAAATGCAGGGCTCTGGGTGGGACTGACCTTCCCTCTATGATGTGATGGCTCAAAGCCTGTGGGTTAATGCAGTGTTGGTGGGAAAGTATGCCTCTCTGGGGATAGCTTGCTTACCCACCCTCCCACACACACTGGGTTTGGGAGAGACGACTGGCTCTCTTATGCCAAGAGACAGCCCTCCTCCCTCTCTGCCTTCCCATTGTATCCAGGGCCTCTAGTTGGCAATGGAAGAGGCTCTCTTGCTTCCTGGACATTAAAATGCAGAGAAGTAGGGCTGCCTGCTGGCAGAAGGCCAGAGAGGGCTGCAGGGCAGTTAGTCCTCCTGCCGGCTTCATTCTCAGCAGGTTGTCCTTCAGTTTCCTTTGCTTGGCTTTGGTGGATTTTAGAGGAGTCTGGGCTTTCATGTGCTGAGTTCTGGGGGGTGCTCTGGAAGCTTTTACTGGGGGGGGGGGGAGAGGGAGGCTGGGATTCAGAATGCATGGATATGAGAGGCCCAGGGCTTGAACTCTTCAGAAGGCTGTAAGGCCAGTCAGCAACCTGTGTTTGGCATTTTAGGGCTGGCCCCCTTGCAGTTTTAAGCAGAGATGGAGAATTCTGATGCCTAGTAAGGAGTAAGCCACGGCCCTCTGCTCCCCTTTCAAATGAGAAAGCAGGCAGCAGTGTGGCCCCACGCCCATGCTCATGCAAGAAGTCAGGATGCAGGGCTTTAGGGATTGCCACCACTGCCACTCTAGTGACACACGAAGCTTTGGTGTTAGACCTGGGTTCAAGTTCTAGCTCTATTACCCACTTACTTTGTGACTTCAAATAAAACTGTGGCAGGTGCATGGGGATGCCTAGTAAATATGTCCCTTCCTCATAAATCTAGAGGCTGGGCAGGCTGTACAGTGGAGATCGAGCCACTGGCCTTGCTAGTTTTATTCCAATTTCCTGAGATAGCAGAATGACGTGAAGACATGATGTACTGCTCCATACGGCCCTCAGGGGACAGTGGCCACGACAAGGCAGTGGGACCTGACTACTTGCCTGGCGTTCCCAGGGGCAGAGGAACATGGGTTGAAAGTATAGCACAGAAGGATCTTTCCAAACAATAGAAGCACTAAGCTTTATTTCTTTTAAAAAACATTAACATTTTTAAAGATTTCATTTACCTCAGCACCATGGAGAGCCCCTTCCTGACGTGGGTTGAAAGATGGGTGTCAGGCGTCCCACCCAGGGCAGACTCTGTCATTAAGCTGAGAGAGCCTAGAGATAAGACAGCCCTGGGAGGCAGCCTGAACTGCTGGCAAATCAGAAAGAGCTAGACTGTACTGGGGATTGATTCCCAAAGAGTCAGCAGGAAGGTCAGCTGGTTCTGTCTTCAGCAGGCGGCTTAGCACCCTTCTAGAGAGGAGAGAGCAATCAATAATCTGGGGCTGGAGGGCTAGAGACTGAGGACTGAGAGCCAAAAAAATTCTTTCCTTTTCAGTAACATGCTGTCCCTTTTATCGACAGCAAGAAACCTGAAATCTAGAGGAGTCATTAAAAAACCTCCTCGGGCTGCAACCAGAAGGCATCTTGTAAGCCAGACTGGGGCAGAGATGAGTCCAACTTTAGGGGGCTTCTTCTTCAATAGGGGAGCGGCCAGAGAAGAAGCTGACATTGCTGGCCAGAGCTCGTTTCTTTTTCTTCCCTGGAGCTTTATTTTCTTGGGATTCTGTGGCTACATGTTTCAACTCTGGGAGGCCAAGGGAGGAGGTGTCTGGAGGAGACTTGAACAGAACCGGCTTCACTTCACACATATCTTTCAGGATCTAGGAAGGACAGAAACAGATATGAGTACATCTCAGGTGGGGGCAGAGGCTCAGCCCAACTTAGCCCCCACGGAGGCCCAGGACACTTCCAATAGTATGAGGTGTTCCATAAGATTGCTCTGCAGGAAGCAGGAAGAAACAGACTCTATGCTCCATTCCCAGTTCCCAACAAGCACATTGGCACTTTCTCCCCTTCCCCACACCACTGTCGGTCAGAGCTAAGGCAGAGATGGACCATAATACAGATGGAAATGCCTGCCTTTTAGCCTACCTACCTTGCTGTTTGGAGTGGCACAGACAGGGTTGAAGAAGCTTAATCCTGGGGTCACTTCTGTGGGATCCTCCAGTTGGAAGGAACCTTCGGAATCCTGGGTCCTCTCAACAGTTCCCAAGCTTTCCTGAGAATCAAGCAGACAGGCTATTAGAAATTCAGTTCCCAGGGTTATAGAATCACTGTTCCCTTTCAACCAGAGAGCCACCAGCTTGGAGGGCCTCATCAATTTCTAAGCAAGTCTCAGGGAGACCCTGCTTGGGGGTCATAGTGCTTGACGGCAGTTTCTGAAGGCAAAAGGACTAGGTAGGATAGTGGCACAGGACGCATCACGAGGCGAGGTTTAAACAAGACCAAGCCTTGGTGATTTCTTTAACTTTCCCTTTTTACAATCTGCAATATTTTTTTTAGTACCTATACAGGGTGTTGTCTGTTTTTTTTGTTTGTTTTGTTTTGTTTTGTTTTTTAGAGAAGGAAACCGAGGCCAAGAAAAGGAGTTACTTAAGCAGTGAGGTGACTCTGGGGTAGAGCTTAGATTAGAATTATAACCTGCTGTTATGAAAAAAGAACTGGATTAAGAGTCAGGAAGCCTAAGGTCTAATCTTTTATTGGGGTGACACTAGTCAATAAGATTATATAGGTTTCAAGTGTAGATTTCTATGGTACATGATCTGTATATTGTACTGCATGTCCACCACCCAAAGTCAAATCTCCTTCTGTCACCATATATTTGACCCCCTTCACCCTTTACTACTCCCCACTCCTTCCCTCGGGTAACCAACATGTTGATTGTTTCTATGAGTTTTTGTTTGCCTTTCTTGTTTATTTGTTGCTTTCAGTTCTATATCCCACATATGAGTGAAATCATATAGTTCTTGACTTTTTCTGTCTTATTTTACTTAGCCACAGGAATAGACTCCCAAGGTCCCTGAGACATCTACAATTGTTAGCCTTACCTCTAGACTGCTGTTTTAATCCTCTAATGACTGCTTACCTTATAAGTATTTTAAAAAGAAAACCCAGGGCAAAACTGCTCACATGTAGATGTTCAAGAAATTCATGATGAATGATCATTAGACTAAGCTTGCTAAAATTATTATCACATAGAGAGCTGTAGGAATGAGCTTTTGCCATGGGCACAGGTAGGCATAAGGCAAGTATGTGGACCTGATGTGCTTGGTGCTGCCTTTCTCAGCACACATTTTGTTTCCCTGAGATTTCTATCCCTGGAAGCAATATAAGGAGGACAGCTACAATTTCCTTGGCTCACAACAGTGACCATCAGAAAGACCAAGTTCCTGTGAGTCCTTTCCTAGAGAACAGCTGGTTCCCATGGAGAGGGGCTAGGTAACTAATGTCTCAAGATGTCAGAAGGATTAACTTCCTTCCTGGAAGCTGGCACCTCAGCATGTAGCCCTTACAGTTCCAGCTAAGCCTCTGGATTAGCCTGATCCTGCATGTCTATATGCCTGTAAATGCCTGTTTTCTTGTTCCTGCCTCAGAAACTATAGAAACGTTATAGCCAAGGTGGGGAATAGGGAACTCATACCTGGGAATCTTCTGGGAAGGGCTGTGGTTTCTGAAGGGGATCTGTGGACAGGCTAGCAGTGAGGAAGTAGGATTAAACGAACTGTGTCTTTTTCTGATTGCAGAGAAAAGAAGAGTAGAAGAGCTGTGCAGGAGATTCCAGATTTCACGAAGAAAAGGGCGGAAACTAGTGGGGAAAATGAGGGGCAATGGCACTGATCCTACCTTGTCTTGCTGACGGTTCCTACACTTTGTGGGGTCACAGCTGCAGTCCACACCACAGTTCAACTTCTGTCTCCTGCATCCACACTGCTTATTCCCACACCAGCCCTTGCAGGAACACTGCAAAACAGGTTTGTAAAAAGACTCATTACCACCTGGCCGGCGTGGCTCAGTGGTTGAGCGTCAACCTATGAACCAGAAGGTCACGTTTCGATTCCCAGTCAGGGCACATACCTGGGTTGCAGGCTCAATCCCCAGTGAGGGGCATGCTGGAGGTAGCCAATCAATGATTCTCTCTCATCACTGATGTTTCTCTCTCTCCCTCCCCAATCCTCTCTGAAATTAATATATTTTTTTAAAAAAGAAAGACTTATTACTGTCATCTGAAATGACATTGAATCAGTTTAACCCCACTTTTCACAGGGTAGGTTGACTAGTTTAAAAGGCCTTCCCTTCATTTGCAAGCCTTTCCGAAAAGATGGAAAGTACCATCAACTTTACCAAGCTTCTATCTCCTCAGTCCTCTCTTGTTAATTCTCACTTGAGGATATTTTTTCCATTGATCTTTTTTTAGACAGAGTGGAAGGGAGAAAAGGGGAGAGAGGGGGAGGGAGAGAGGGAGGAGGAGAGGAAGAGATCAACGTGAGACACACTGACTGATTTCCTCTCACACATGCCCTGACCAGGGCTGGGGATTGAACCTGAAGCCCAGGTTCATGCCCTTGACCAGGAATCGAACCCAAGACCCTTCAGTGCACAGGCTGGCACTGTAACCACTGAAAATACCAGCCAGGGCTCCTCAGTCCTCTCTTTAGTGAAACAATGATTAATGTGAACCACCAGAGGTTTACTAAGAATAAGTCAAGCCAGGCAAATCCATTTATTTAGGGATATGATACTTGAAAGACAGATCAGAGGGCTGTCATAACAATGAAGGGCAACTGAAAGAGAGTCTCATGATCATTTTAGGGGCAAAGTGAAGAACTGTGAGCTAGATGGTAGTGGAGTTAGGTATAGTATATTTAAGGACTGAGCACAGTTGCTTGACATCTTTTGATCTACCTAACTGTACTTCATCCAGCTCACTTTCTACAGTTTGTTCAGTGTCAGCCTGAGCTTTGTCCTCAGCACTTTAATAATTTAGCAGTTTAATGAATCACTGATGAATGAAATGAGATCATTTACATTTGTATAGCACTTTACAGTTTTCAGAGTACTTTCATATAATATACAAATACAAAAATCTCATAACTGGTCTACAAGGTAGGCATTTTAATCTGCTGTAACAACACAAAACTGGAAGGATGATTAATATGTAAGATAATAGAATCACAATTCAAAAATATTTGGACAGGCTGAAATTATCGGACCAAAGTAAAAGTTATAACAGGGATCAATTTCAGTTTGACATTTAGGTTCCTCCCAAATCAGCCATCCTATATAATAAAAGTCTAATATGCAAATCGACCGAATGGTGGAACGACTGGTAGCTATGACTGACTACCAGGGGGCAGACGCTCAATGCAGGAGCTGCCCCCTGGTGGTCAGTGGGCTCCCACAGGGGGAGCGCTGCTCTGCCAGAAGCTGGGCTCACAACTGGCGAGTGCAGCAGCGGTGGCGGGAGCCTCTCCTGCCTCCACGGCAGTGCTAAGGATGGCTTAGGCCTGTGGGGACATCCCCCAAGGACTCCCAGACTGCAAGAGGGTGCAGGCCGGGCTGAGGGAATGCTCCCCTTCCCCCCGCCCCCGAGTGCACAAATTTCATGCACCGGGCCTATAGTTAAAAAATAATATGGGAGGAAGATCTGGCTTAAAAGTAGTTGTGTACAATGGCTGTCAAAAAGCAATACAGTCAGACAGAAGTTTGGAATTCAGAAATCATGGGGAGCAACTGCTCCCAGACACCGTTTGAAATAGTCTATCCCATTAAACAAAATAGAGATGGGTGACCAGTGTTACAAGAAGTGATGTTATGCCCTAACTGGTGTGGCTCAGTGGATAGAGCGTCAGCCTGCAGACTGAAGGGTCCCAGGTTCGATTCCAGTCAAGGGCATGTACCTTGGTTGAGGGCACATCCCCAGTGGGGAGTGTGCAGGAGGCAGCTGGTCAATGTTTCTCTCTCATCGATGTTTCTAACTCTCTATCCCTCTCCCTTCCTCTCCGTAAAAAATTAATAAAATATATTTTTAAAAAAGAAGTGATGTTATAAGAGAAATGGTGGGAGAAAGTAGGATAGTTTGGCTTGAAACAAACAAGTGGCAGACCTCAAAGAATGATGGATGATTCAGAAGAGACCTCGGCGACCATGTAAAGTTTGATGTGATGTTTGAAGCACCTCTCTAATGTCCCTGGTCTAATGATCCCAAACTCTATTTATCCTGAGAGGAAAGTTGTTTCCTATAACGTTTGACCATAGGACACAATTCTGTCATCTGGAATGACATGGAATCAGTTTAACCCCACATTCAGAGCACAGTTGTTCAAACCCTGAGCATAATTTTCACTCCCAGTGCCCCTCTGTCCAAAACCTCTCAAAGCTAAATATATCTAGTTCCTTCAATGATTCACCACGACATTGTTTCCAAGAATCCTTGCCATCTTAACTATATATCAGTTTGTCCAAGTTCATCTTTAATTGTGACATCCAGAAATGAGCATAACTTTCTAGATGTGGTGTGATCATTATGAAGTAGATTGAAACAGACACCTCCCAATATTCTTGTTAATGAGGCCTAAACTCACAGTAGCTTTCCCCCCCACCCTTGTCATATCTTTGTGGATTCATACTGGGTTTACTGTTAAATTCAAGCCCTTACATCTTTTTCATATGACAACCATCATCATTATTCTGTAGTTGTGAAGGTAAACTAAACCAAAATAACACCTTTTTGATTATGAGAATAATATATATCACTTTATAAAATCTGAAAATAAAAAAACATGATTTTAAAATTTAATAGTTGTCTATAGTATTTCATTATGTGGAAATGTCGATTTATTAAACCAGACCCCTACATTAGATATTAAGATGGTATTAAAAGAAATTGTTTGCTATTATAAATCATGTTACAGCAAATATCCTGATACATAAATATAACCCAAATGTTACCACGATTGACAAGGCCCTCCATGATGTGGCCCTGACTATCCCTCTGATCTGCCCTTGTACTACTCTCTCCCACTTTTCAATACACTCTAGCCACACTGGCCTTCTCAGCTGCTCCTTCATAAACCAAGTTCATCCTGCCCCAAGATCTTTGCATTTGCTATTTCCTTTTCCTAAAATGTTCTTCCCTGATTCCTTCCCTGACTTGCTCCTTCACTTTGTTCAGCTCTCAGATTAAATATCTCTTCCTCAGAGAGACCTCTCCCAAGCCCTCTTCTGAAGTACTCTTTTCCTATCCTATCTGTGACTTTGCTATATTTTCTTCTTATCTCTTATCATCTAAAATGATTTTGTTTTTCTGGTTATTGTGTCTCTCTTTCTCCACAAGAATGTCTTTCTTCAGTTTCATGAGGCCAAGGATCTTACCTGTCTCATATGCTGTATCCTCAGCACCTAGAAATAGTGCCTGATACTTAGATGCTCAAAAGATTTGTTGAGTAAGTAAATCTTTTTTACACACCAATAACTATTTTTTTAGTATAAATTCTTACGTGTATAATTACTGGGCCAAAAGATAGGAACATTTTTTAAAGCTTTTGATACATATTTTCAAGTTGCTTTACAGAAAGTTATACCAAATTTACATTCCTAATAGCAATAGACAGGAATGCCCATCTTAGTCATACTTGCCAACATTGGGCATTAAAATAAAATAAAAAATCTTTGCATCTTTGAATAAGATAGGAAAAAAGACAGAATTCTATGACATGTCCTAGACATATCTCACCAGGATGACACTGAATTGATTGCTATAGACTGGGTATGGTCCAGCTGGCCATTTACAAATGCATCAAAAACACTCTAGTACCCTACCCACGTCTCTATTTTATGCAAAGGCTTAATAGTATGAGAGTATTATCTGAAAGTCTGTCATAAATAAGAACAATTAGACTTTTATATAACTGGGATGATTTACAGGACAGCCTATTTTAGCTCAACAAGGAACAACTTTCTAACAGTTATGGAATACAATGGGCTTCCCTGTGAGATTCATCACTATCAGAAGTTTTTAAGCAAGCAGAGGCTAGAAATACATCTGGCAGTGTTGTTATAGAAGTCATGACACACGTGACAGATGTATTCACATGAATGCCATATGTACTAGCTACAACTTCATCTTATTCTTTCTTATACCAGGACAAGATCAGAATGTGAGAGGGAGCATGACCTTGCCACAGACATAACCTCAATTATATAGGTATGTGGTGTGTGTATGTGTACACATGTGTGTATCAGAACTGTTGGCAACCCACCCAGCATGCCCCAACACCACAGTTAAGAATCACTATAATTGAGGGACTCTTTATATAGAGTGGGAAGTAGAGCTGAAAGGAACCAGTGGGGTTCCTTTAAGCCAGTAGTTTTCAACCCTGATTGCACATATGAAACCTCTGGGAGAGTTTTCAGAAAGGCCAGGTTCCACCTCAACTAAATCAGAATATCAGGGGGTGGGGTCCCCAGCTCCCATGTTTAAAAGCTCCTTTGGGGATCCTAATGTGCATCCAGGCTTGAGAACCATTGCTTTAGAGTCTATAATTCTTCTAGCACTGATTTCAGCATTGTATTGTATCTCAGAATGATAAGATCTGATAAAAAATTGTTTAAAATATATTTTATTGATTTTTTACAGAGAGGAAGGGAGAGGGATAGAGAGTTAGAAACATCGATGAGAGAGAAACATCGATGAGCTGCCTCCTGCACACCTCCTACTGGGGATGTGCCCACATCCATGGTACATGCCTTTGACCAGAATCGAACCTGGGACCCTTCAGTCCACAGACTGACGCTCTATCCACTGAGCCAAACCAGTCAGGGCTGATAAAAATTTTAACATAAAGAACATTAGGCTAGGAATTAGGAAACTTGGGCTCTCATCCTATCCTATATAATAAAAGCCTAATATGCAAAGTTTCCCCTCGGGCGGTCATTTGACCGGGAGTTCGGCTGCTTGCTATAATGAGACAGCGACAGGCGGCAGCTGTGGGGGGCGGGGCTGCCGCCCAGATCCCAGGCACTGACGGAGCCAGGAGGGGGGGAAGGGGGGGCCCGGCCCCGACCTATCGCCCGCCCTACAGACAACAACCAGCAGCGGCAGTGGGGGGCCCGGCCCTGATTGATTGCCCTGCAGGCAGGATGGTAGAGCAGGTGAGGGGGCGACGCCAGCCCAAGGCAGGGTGCAAGGCAGGGCTGCGAGGCTGGGGGCATGAGCTGGGGCCTGATCTCCACAGGTCACCCCAAGGAACTCCACCCGTGCACGAATTCGTGCACTAGGCCTCTAGTATTTAATACGTGGCATGACTTTGGACAAGTCACGTCATCCAAGTTCATCTCCATTCTTTCACTGCTAAGATGGAGACAAAAATACCTGCTTCCTAATTTCTGCCAAAGTATTAGTAAAATGCTTACTATGCTATAATAACAATACCCGCATGATATTTTGTCACAAGGCGCTTTTGCATACATTCCTTCTTTTAACTTCTCAGATTACCATACAACACCATATAAAGGTAGAATTTTTAAAACCCATTTATTAAAAACAATAACAACTTTGTTATTCTGACTCAGGATATTAGTGCTGGAAAGGGACTTTATATATATCTTCTAATATAATCCCTTCATTACATAGATGAAGAATCTGAGGCCTAGGGAGATTAAGTGACTTGCTTAAGGTCATCTAATTCACCAGTGGCAAACTCAAGACTAGAACCCATGTCTAACTGGCTTCTAAGCTATTACTTTTTAAAACTATAGCACATGGGCCTATCCCTCAGCATGTCCTTAGTACACACAGGAAACATGGCTGAGTGAGGAAACCAACATTTTCAGCAGTAGCTTTGGACAAATCATCATTTTGGTGCCTTGCTGTAGTCTCCCTTTCAGTAAAGTAGTGGTAATACCAGTCTGCTTCAGCTGGGTTGGAACAATAATAATCAGCATGGCCTTCATGCAAAGCCTCAAGGTCTATAGTATCTGTCTATGAGCAGTCTGATCAAAGAGCAGTCATAGCATCCATGTACTTTGAGGTCACACAAAGGGAGAAACTAGATGGCATGCCAGCTTGCTCCCCTTAAAGCCCACTTATAGTCTCTTCTTGAGTTTTAAAATCAAGGGGAAAGCCTAGAAAATAATCATCTCTCACTGTTTTAGACATAGCATTTGTCATTGATAGCAATACTATTTACTTGAAATATTGGTTATATATTTCTTTTTTAGGCTTAGAGCAACAGTGCTATAACATATAATAAGTGTTCCTTCAGGAAAGTATACCTGTATTTGCTTCTCATTTGGAAACTTCCTCACCAGTTTTAGGCCTTCTTCCATGTATTTCTGTGAATATTTTTCAACTCTGCTTCCTGTTACTTAGCTGACCTTTTCATCTGTACTCAGCTCATGCGCTCCACTTCAACCATAGTAGAGTCCATAAATGTTTGTTAAGTAAATGAAAGTCAGACATGTTCTGTCCCATTTCCTCTAAGTGTCTCAACTCTCTGTCCCTCTACCACTTCTACTACCAAATATTTGCAATATGCTATTCATTGGGCCAGAAATGGTCTCCCAGTTGCCCCCAACATATATTTCCCTTTCTATCTTATAATGCAGCAATAGTCATCCCTTCCCTGGCGTCTTCCTAAACTCTATCTACTTGGTTTGGCTTTATAGTCAGTCACCCTTAAAAACCCCTCAGTGCATGTCTCTGAGATGGAGATGCTGAGGTTCTATGGTGTGCTTCTATTTCTTTGCCTTGTTTTCCTATTAGATTATAAGCTCTCTGAGGCTAAGGACAAGCTGTTAGGCCCAATACGTTGCATTTTTGACTATTTTCAAATGACCGAATGCCAGCATGATTATCTACTCCTCATGACTTGCTTCTCTCTGATGTTGTGGCTTTAGAAGGCTCAGTTCCCTGTGTGGTTCATGATGAGCTAATGAAATCAAGTAACCTTCCAGTAAGCCAGCTAGGGTAGTTTGTGAACTGCTCTTAGGCAGAATGTGACTGCAGGGCACAGTTGTGGTAGCAGTAAACTGTAGTGCCCGGGAAGTTAATGTTTTAACATAAATCATCTACATTTGATAATTATGTAAGCCTGTCATCATGTAAATAAATAAAACATGCCTCAAAGTCAGACTGTTCCTAACTGGCCTTAACTAGTGTGTTTGATCTGAACTCTTAGCCTTTTCTGTAATTCTCAATGTCCCTTAGCCTAGTGAGCAAAATCACTCTATTAGGCACTCAGCTTCCGGTCTATAATTTTTACTGATATGACCATGATGTGATAGCAACAAACTGGACTTGGAGTCAGAATATTCTATTTCAAGTCCTGACTATCACTTGTATAACCTTAGGCAAGGTCATTTCCCTCCTGTGGCCGCAGATCCATCTGTAAAATAAATAATAAGTATCTCACTGAATTTTTGGGTGACAATTGAAAAGAAATAACATATATGAAGATGCTTTATAAACTGTAAAGTGCTATAAAAATGTGAAGGATTATGATCACATTGGAACCAGCCTGAGAAATGGTATAGAACACTACTACCTTTCAGACTGGTAAGAGTTCACAGACATGAAAAGAACCACCTGCGCACTCAGGCAGCTCCTTCTGCTGGCCCCAGGTTCCATACAGAGCTGGCCTGATGAGCACCCCTCAGTAGAGCCAATGCCTCTGAATGGGATCCAGGGGCTCAGGTGCAGGGTATGGGGCCGGTACATTCCCACTGGCAGTGAAGACAGACTAGAACCCCTGACAGAGATGAGAACTGCCTCCTACCACTTGGATGTTCTTCTTGGGTATCTTAAATAATTTTGTTGGCTTCCATTCCTCATCATCCCCATCGTCAATATCACCATCCTCAGGCTCATTCACAGAATGCTCTGAATAATATTTTAGATCATCTATGTCCATGCTTTGCTCCAGGAACTTTTCTTTAAAATGGGAAGGTCTTGGCTAAGAACAAAAAGTTTGGAATGGTTATTAATTAAAAAAAACAACACATGTGGATCATATCTTCACAGTAGCTGTTGCCAGCTATCTTCTCAGAGCAGAGATTTCAGACTCCCTCAAATATACTCCACTTGGCTTTACTAATCAGAAGAAATTCTGCTTCTGCCTTTGGCCTTGCAGAGTGTTTGAAGAGACAGAAACTGCAGGGAGAGGTTGAGTAATCTGAGGAGGGAGGGACTCATGATCTGATAAGTATCTAGGGATGGACAGCTGAGTCCTGCTCTTTTACTTTGCTCCTCCTCTTCAGCTCTGTTACATGTCTGTACATGGCCAAGAGTCCATCTTCCAGGGAGGGAGAAGGCCTATTTCCCTCAAGAATGTCCTAGAGTTTTATCTGGGAGTCCAAAGAAAATCGTGATGCTGGAATTTGGATATTTAACCTCTCAACCTCTTCTAAAAGGCGATTTTAGTGTACTCACTCCAAACCTTGGCTATGAGAAGGCATCATAGGCACTGAGCAGTTTACCTTAGGTGGGATATATTCGAAAGAAGAGTCTGGAGATAGAAGGGTATCCTTAGGAAGATGAGGTTTCTGTTTGCTGGCTACTTGGAGGAGAGTCAGTTTCTATTTGAAAAGAAGAGACAACGTGTATATTGTAGGGCAGCTTCTGAGAGTGTTTATGGCTCAAACATAAAGATTTCTAAGCTAGCTCAATTTGAAAGCATATTAAAATGAGGCAGGATAGTAAAGTAGGTTGAAGGACTCCCACTTTACAAGATCAGGATTCAATTCAGAAAAGAGCAAATTAAAAAATGTGTTTATATAATTTGAAATGCACATAACTATATCACATGGAAACTCGATGTCAATCTCATAAAATACAGTCAAGTCATCATATTCAGGCTTACTCCCAAGGGTTGGCCTCAGTTGCAACAGGGTCTCCCCGGGCTTGTTCAGTGGGTAGGAGGCTGTATTACCTGCTTTATGATTTCATTCTCTCGGAGAAGCTGCTTATTTTGCGCATATACTTCTTGCATCTTCTCAAGTTCTTCTTCCTATTTCCAGAGAGTACAGAGATCAGTGGGATTATTTTGGGCACTACATGTGGGGTACCAAACAACTCACAGAGATGAAAACATACTGCTGCCAAGTTTCTGGCAGCAGATGGTTTTTGTACAGCAGGCACTGGCACCCAGAAAAACACCTGATTGCCACCAGTTCCTAGGTGTCCTGAATGCCACTCTATTCCAACATCCCAAGCAGCCGTGACAGCCATCACAGAAACCATGGACTCTGCCCTACATGCCTTCTTATTCTTTTCCATTCTCCAGTCTCTCATCCCTCATTCACATCAGGAAGCTGATTAAGAAACCTATGCAGACAGCTCTGTTTCTCTGAAGTCAGAGATGCTTTTAATCATCCCTCTCAACATAGACTAGGCAGTTTATTTGCTACTCTAATAAGCCTGATTAAACTTCCTGGCATTTAAGACAACCAGATTCATGCATACGACCTTAACTATAGTTTGGTTATATCTTCGATGGGAGGTACCAAGGAAACCCTAGAGACTGGTGGTTCAGGAAAAAGATTCTAAGTTGGATAAAATAGTGCTCCGACATGCTAGTAAGGGTGTGGTGTTTCCAGCCTCTGGAAGAAATTTAGACCCTAGGCATTTTATAAATATGTCAAGTCTCAGCTCAGAAGAACAGGCTCAGGAAGAGACAGCTGAATGTCCCTAGGATTCTACTGGATGTTTTAATTTTCTCAACTATTTAGAGCTCATGTTGAGGCAAATAATCAGGAGGCCTCAGAGTCTGGTATTGAATATGCACCATCATTTCTGTACCAAAAAGGAGGTTATTCTATGTGTGGCTACATTCTAAATACCTTAAATTGATCAACTAGGGCCAAAAAGCAATAGAGGCTGCCATTAACAACCCTGTTTAGCACCTAATTGCTCTCTGCTGTAAGTACAATGGTCTAAATCAGATAATTCTGTCAGGCCCTCAAAACCCATCTCTGAAAACCTTTGCTTCATTATACCTGACACTTCAGTGTGCTCCGCAGCTGTTGTTTCTTTTCACTGACTGACACTTCTGGCTGCTTCTCTGCCATCTGGCTTTGCTGCAACTGGCTGAGAAGGTACAGCACCTAGAGAAAGATACAACCCAACGGGAATAAGACAAAAAAGGAAATCGGGCTCAGTCCAAGCAGTGATCAGATTGACTCCTCTGTGATTTAGCAGTGAACTGTTCTCTCTCTCTTTTTTTAAATCCTCACCTGAGGATATGTTTTTATTGCTTTTTTAGAGAGAGAGGAAGGGATGGGGGGAGAAACATCATGTGATTAGTTGCCTCCCAGACATGCCCCAATCGGGGATGGAACTCAAAACTTAGTTATGTGCCATGACCAGGAATCAAAACCACAACCAACTGAGCCACCTGGCCGGGGCTAAATGTTCTCTTTTGCTCTCATGGCTTGAAGTAGTAAGGAGCAAGCACAACCGCATTGTTCACCAGTCATGTTAATCTTAATACCAAAATGGAGGCTAAGATCTCTTGTCACTGGTATGTGTAAACTTAGACAAGTCATTCATTTATCTTTGTTTCAGGTTTCTTATCTGAAAAATTTGGAAAAGACTACATGGTCTTTTTTATTGCTCAGAAAATTTTTTATAAAAGCAGCTTTCTAGCTTTTAAGGTTGTTTACAGTGTTAGATTTGTAAACCCAGAGTTGTTTGGTGGATGAAAATCTGAAAGCGCTCCTCTCCCGGAGCTTGTATATTTAAGGAGCAAACAACTGGAATCCTAGGTTAACTGGGATTTGGTACCTGGAGACTTCAGGAGAGTAGCTGGAGAACCATTTCTTATTTTGTGAATAACCTTAACTGCTTTAAATTTTGCTTCAATTTTGTTTCCTATAAATGTGTAGCCCAAACTTCATTTGTTCCAGCATTGGGGTGCTCTCTTGATCATCTGAGTATCCCAAATATCCAATTCTATTTTTTAGAGGCAAACCTTGAGTAAAGCCTGACCCCTTTGGCATAGCTTATAAAGCCTCTATGACCTTGACTCTGCTTAGGTGTGTAATTCAGGCTATTCAGATGCCAGTTCTTCCATTTACTGTGTGACCTTGAGCATGTTAACTGTTGGAACACAAGGCCTGGGCGAGGTCCCCGGGGGGGGGGGGGATTGGCACACAGGAGCTCAGGGGCAGGGGGCACCAGGGGAACCTACCTCAGAGTTGTTGAACTCGGACGGAACATGAACAGACCCCTCCCTGCGCTGCCCAAACTAGCTGCTCTGGCTACATGGTCTTTTGAAGGAAACATCATATCCCCCACTATTTTTTAAAACTAACAACAGAAAGCAATTATGGTTTATTCCTCAGTATCGCTTCTTGGCTCGCTAGTTTACCTTCTCTTGGTGCTGTTGCTCCATTCTGAACAGCTCTGCCTGTAACTCTGTCTCTTTTTCAGCAATATGATTTCGTTCCTCAAACAGCATCTTCTGCATGTCAGCACAGCTGGCCTTGTTCTGTTTCAGATTGCTTTCAAGCTTGCTGACCTGTATCTTGGAGGAGACCAGCTGGAAGAGATAAAAGAACATTTTCTTTGGAGAATGGCCACTTTTCCCCATTCATTAGGCAGACAAATGTCTGTTTTCTTGAAATGGGCTAAGAAAAGTTCCACCATGTCCAAGTCCATTCTTATGTTTTCATGACATATGGTTTCTACCATTGAATAGTAACAACACTACTCAGGTCAAGAGCTGATATTTCTGTTGAGGTAGATAACTTAAAGCTAGAAGCCATCACTAAGGTCATTCAATCTCTTGCTCTGCCTCAAGGCAAGAATAAACCCAACATGAACAGTAGCTGACAACTCCATATTCTGATATGTAAGAAGTTCTTCCTTAATTTTAAAGAGAAAATCCTAAGACACACCCTTATGGCCAATTATGTCCCATTTCAGAATGTCTGTGTTCACATGCTGAAACCCGTAGACATGTTAGCTGAGACTGCAGATCTGGCTCTTCAGGCTAGATTGATATCTTATGCTGGCCTAGTTATATATTCTCTATTAGCCCGGATGGCGAACATCATAAACACCAGTGCTCATAAGACTAATGAGGATTTCTTTAGTAAGATAAATCTGCTAACCGAACACAAAATGTAGAAAGGATAGCATTGCTCAAACTTGCAGAATCGGAGGAGTTTGTAAAGCTTGTCTCAAGAGAAAATGCTTTAATCACCAGAGGTGACCAACTTTAATTCCTCGTGACAATGTAAGATGATAGACTATTTTAAGGTCAGTGAAGATGCATTTTCTTTAAGATAAATCTTTGTATGCCAGTTATTAATTTGTCTGTCCTAGACTGTATCTTAAACTTTTTTATTGTTGTTAATCCTCACCCAAAAATATTTTTCCATTGATCTTTTTTAGAAAGAGTGGGAGAGGGAAAGACAGAGAGAAACATCGATGTGAGAGAAACACATCAATTGGTTGCTTACTGCACTGTGCCCTGACCAGGGCCTGGGCTGGGGAGGAGCCTGCAACCAAGGTATGTGCCCTTGACCAGAATCAAACCCAGGACCCTTTGGTCCATAGACGGACACTCTATCCACTGAGTCAAAGTGGCTAGGGCTTAAACTTTTTGAATATGGGTGTTTTAAAAAGTACTACAGTATAATAGTTTATGTTTAGGTAGTGGCCTACTATGGGATCCTGATCTTTTCCTAATAATAAGAGCAAACATTTATTGAGCACTTGCTCACACCAACTTTTACCCATAAAACTATTTCTCTAATGTTAGTGTCATTGTGGTTTTTACCAGGAAAAGTGGCAATGACACAATGATAGTATTCCAGGCTAACATCTTATTTCAATCTACCAAGCCAGATCCCTAATTGCTGGTAGGAAGAGTAATATTTACCTCTCCAATTAAATATTTCACGGCACACTTGGCTTCCAGAATGGTAGCAATATTCTCCCAGCGATGTTTTGGCCTGTCTTCACTTTCTGCATCCAGTAGCTTTTGCTGCAGGTCAGCAATCTGAGCACTCCTGCAAGGAAAGAAACAGTGAGCCTTATTACCAGTAGTCTCAACACCCAGGACAGGGGAAAAGTTCTGAGGAGAAACTTCAAATAGTTTTACAGAAGGAGGTATCAGTTAAATATTATTTATATAATGATTTAAGTCATCTGGTTAGGATGTGTGCTCAAATGTGAGCTCTTACAGTAGCTCAAATCCTGTTACAAAGAGACTCCAAAGACCATCCAAATGGTTTAATTTTATTAAATACTGGTTTAAATAAATGGATCATAAATGGGACTTGGAAAGATTTATTTTAGTAAGGCTTGTTAGTAGTGCATTGACTGTAATGTGACTTGTCTCAAGGCCACATAAGCTCAGATTGTGATATGGTGGTTCAACTATACAAGGACAAGATTCAGGTTGGAGACTGGAAAGAAAAAACCCCTCAAAATAACAAACACGTGGATGCTTTTTGCTGGAATTGAATACCAAATTGATACCTATGGTGTTGTGAGAGGTTATCTTGAAGTGCCTGCCACAAGACTGAGAAGTTTCTGAGAAGACAAGATACCCTGATTCTGGTTATAGCTTCCAGATACTTTCTGATTGAGTATGGTCTGAGACCAAGGTCGACACAATATTTTAGCTTCATTAATAGCTTCCTTCTTAAATTTGCTATGTGACCAGTAAGAGGGAGCACACCAGCACGTGCACAGCATGCAGTGCTATGTAAGGTACTATAAAGAAGATGGGACCCTAACCAGTTTGGCTCAGTATATAGAGCATTGGTCCACGGACTGAAGGTCCCAGGTTTGATTCTGGTCAAGGGCATATATACCTTGGCTGCAGCCTCGATCCCCAGTAGGGGGTGTGCAGGAGGCAGCTGATCGATGTTTCTCTCTCATCAATATTTCTATCTCTCTATCCCTCTCCCTTCCTCTCTGTAAAATTAATTACACACACACACACACACACACACACACACACACACACACACACACACACATATGAAGATGGGTACCAAAATAATGGGTACCAAGATAACCTAACATGGTAGTTCTCAAATTTAGGTCTCAGGACTTCTTTACACTCTTAAAAAGCATTGAAGGACATGACCACAAAACATTTTCCCAATAGGTTTTCTTTCTGCTATGTTGGTAGCGCTCAGCCTATTGGGAAGGTTAAAAAAAAAAAAAAAAAGCACTGAGGACCTAAGAAATTCCATTCATATACACGTTATACCTACAGCATTAGAAAGTAAAACTGAGAAATATTAAATATTTAGTAATTCATTTAAAAATAAAAATTCACGGGGAGAGAAAAATGGCGGCGGAATAGACAGACGTGTTCCGAGCCTTGTCCCGGAGCAGAAAGAAAGAACAGCTGAGGGTCGCACTAGGAGTGTTTGTTGGCAAGTTGGGGGACAGCTGAACTCCAGAAGAAGGTGGGAGACTGCTAGACGGGGTTCCCCTGACCTGGCAGCTCCCACTGCGGCTGGGTCCCCTCCCGGAGCTGCGGGCTTGGACGCGGAGTCGCCGCCATCTGGAACCGGAAAGTGGAGCTTATCGGAAGCCTGAGAATCCACAACTGCGGCACCCACGGAACAGCTGCGAGCCCCAGAACAACGCTCCCCAATTGGCGCAAACACACGGGTTCAGAGGAGCTCTACACTCCACCACGGAAAGGTCAGATTTCGCCCGAGATAAGGTGAGGTCTCTGGTCCCAGCGCGAGAGAGGAACGCGCGTTTTGCGGGAGCTGGAGGACCAGGGAAGTCTGTGCCTAGAAAAATTGGTGGCTGCTGGGGCTGGCGTGATCTGTGAATGTGGAAGGGGGTCCTCAGAGCTGCTAACAGAAGGGCTCTCTAAAAAGCAACCCATTTTGATCTGAAGTGCAGGGACACCCTAAGAATTTCAGGGGTGTGCTAGACTTACGCGCAGCCACGGAGTGCGCACACTTGGGCTTTTTCCTCTTGAAATTCTTGCTTCTGATTACTAAGCCCAATTCATAGGTTCACCCAGTTGGGGACACCCTGGGAGACTGCAGGGGAAAGTTGTTTTTCTGGAACCTGGGGATCGGAGCGGGGAGTGACCATCTGAGAGCCAGCTCTGAGGCAGACCACTCCCACAAACCGGTAGCGAGTGCCACAGGGAAAGAAGGCTCTAACACTCCCTAGAGAGGCCATAGATAAACCCGGAAGTCAATCCAGAAACACTGCCACCCAGGGGCTGAATCACAAATTGACTCTTGTGTAATCAAAAATAAAGGAATACGAATTAAGACACACCGCCTGCTTAAAATCAGGACTGGCTTACATCACTGAAGAGCAGTGGAACGCAGGGAACTGCAATACTGTCCGGACTGAGAAACAGGCGTGCCAAACAGAACAACAGAGGAAGTGAATGACCTTCACTACTCCACATTTTATTTTTATTTTTTATTTTTTTATTTTCATTTTTTGCATCTTTTACTCAAGAAACTAATTTTTTTCCTCACTTGATTTTACCTTTTTAATTATTACATTTTTATTTTCAATCCGTATTATTACTACTGCTATTTTATCTTTTTTTTTTTAAGTGTCATTTTATTTTCTCTTCATTTTGTTTTGGGATTAATGTTCTACATTCTATTTTTATCTTTCCTTTAGCATCATTTTACTCTATCTCAAATCTACCTTTATGCCATCACTCTCTTCCTCACTTTTCCCTTTTCAGTGTCCTGTTTATCTTACCCCTTTCCTGCTTTAGATTTTCCCTATTTTTTCTGTTTACCCCCTTTTAAAATTTCACCCTACTTATATATCTAATCTCCAATCCCCTGCTCCAAGTCCATACACACCTCTCTCTTCGCTGTCTTAACTATCCAAAAAATTGTTCTTCTCTCTGTCCTTTTGTTGTTGTTCGTTTGAATGTAGATTATATCGAATTTTTATGTTTTGTGAGATTGTTTTGCTTATTCTTCTTTTGTTTATTTTTTTGTTTGTTTAGTGCTTCTATTTTCCCTTGCCTCACTCAATATTAGTTGGTGTTGTAGTTTGTATTAATCCCCAGGTACTTGTTACTGGCATTTGCTGGGATAAGTGATTGTTCTATTGGAGTTTTATCCCCAATATATATAGTCTGTTTCCCTTTCTCTCTTAGTCTCTTTCTTGTCTCTCTTACTTTTTTTTCTTCTTTTTTTCCCTTTTCCCAATTTCATTTTGACACCCCCTTTTTTTTTCTTCTTCTTCTTTCTTTCTTTTTCCTCTTCTTCTTTCTCTACTATCCCCTGATTTGTCTTTCTCTGGTGGTCACCTTTATTGGAGGTTGTTAATATCGTGAATACATTTCTGTTCAGTGCCTTGTGTGTTGTACCTGGTAGTGCTGTATTTTGTGCCTTTAAATTGACGCAGGAGAGAGAGAACTACATAACCAGACACCCAGAGAAGAGAGACCATGGGGAGACAAAGACACAGCCCGCATATGAAAGAAAAGCAGGCATCACCAGAAAAGGAAGTAAATGAAATGGAAGCAAGCAACCTTCCAGAAAAAGAATTCAGAGAAATGGTCATAAGGTGGCTGAAAAGAATGGAAGACAAATTCGACAATATGAGCAAGAACCAAGAGGAAATGAAGAAGAACCAAGAAGAAATGAAAAATGACATCGCTGCTGTAAAGAACTCAATAGAAAGCATCAAGAGTAGACTAGAAGAAGCAGAGGACCGCATCAGTGAGCTAGAAGACAAGATGGGAAAAAATACCCAAGTAGAGCAACTTCTAGAAAAAAAAATTAAAAGGCAGGAGGAGAGCCTAAGGGAACTTTGGGACAACACGAAACAAAACAACATCCGCATAATAGGGGTTCCAGAAGGAAAGGAAGCTGAGCAAGGAATAGAAAACCTCTTTGAAGAAATAATGACAGAAAATTTCCCTGATATAGAGAAGAAAAAACCCACACAAATCCAAGAAGCTCACAGAGTCCCAAGCAAAATGAACCCCAAAAGACCGACGCCAAGGCACATTATAATTAAATTGGCAAACACCAACGACAAAGTAAGAATCTTAAAAGCGGCCAGAGAGAGACAGAAAGTTACATACAAAGGAACCCCCATCAGACTAGCAACTGATTTCTCAACAGAAACTCATCAGGCCAGAAGGGAATGGAATGAAATATACAAAGTCATGCAAAGGAAGGGTCTGAATCCAAGAATACTGTACCCAGCAAGGCTGTCAATCAAAATTGAAGGTGAAATCAGGAGCTTCACAGACAAAAAAGGACTAAGGGAATTTATTACCACCAAACCAGCAATGCAAGAAATGCTAAAGGGTCTGCTGTAAAAAAAAAAAAAAAAGAAAAGAAATATGAAGCGAAGAAGGAACACAGGTGTAAAGAATAGGAATGGCGACAAATAAGTACCTATCAATAATAACTTTAAATGTAAATGGATTAAATGCCCCAATCAAAAGACATAGGGTAATGGATTGGATAAGAAAACATGACCCATATATCTGCTGTCTACAAGAAACCCACCTCAGAAAAAAAGACGCACACAGACTGAGGGTGAAGGGATGGAAAAAGGTTTTCCAGGCAAATGGAACTGAAAAAAAAGCTGGGGTAGCAATACTTATATCTGACAAATTAGATCTCAAAGTGAAGGACATAACAAGAGATAAGGAAGGCCACTTCATAATACTAAAGGGAGCAATCCAACAAGAAGAAATAACTCTGGTAAACATATATGCACCCAATACAGGAGCACCCAAATACATAAAAAAACTCCTGGAGGATATCAAGGGAGAGATTGACAGCAATACAATCATAGTAGGAGACTTTAATACCCCACTATCACCATTGGGCAAATCCTCTAAACAAAAAATCAGCAAAGAAACATCAATCCTAAATGACTCACTAGACCAGATGGAATTAATTGACATCTTCAGAACATTTCACCCCAAAGCCACAGAATATACATTCTTCTCAAGTGCACATGGGTCATTTTCAAAGATAGACCATATGTTGGGACATAGGCAAAGTCTCTTCAAATTCAAGAAGATAGAAATCATATCAAGCATCTTCTCAGACCACAGTGGCATAAAACTGGAAATCAACTACAATAAAAACAACCCAAAGAAATCAAACACATGGAGACTAAACAGCATGCTATTAAACCATGACTGGGTTACCAGAGAGATCAAAGAAGAAATAAAAAACATCATGGCAACAAATGACAATGAAAACACTACAATCCAAAATCTATGGGACACAGCGAAAGCAGTCTTGAGAGGGAAGTTCATAGCTCTACAAGCCTACTGCAAAAAACAAGAAACAGGGGTAATAAATTACCTAACCCAACAACTCAAAGAGTTAGAAAAAGAGCAACAAGAAAAGCCCAGTGTAAGCAGAAGGAAGGAAATAATAAAGATCAGAGCACAGATAAACGACATAGAGACCAAAGAAACAATACAAAAGATCAACAAAACCAAGAGCTGGTTCTTTGAAAGGATAAACAAGATTGATGAACCTCTAGCCAGGCTCACCAAGAAGCAAAGAGAGAGGACCCAAATAAACAAAATCAGAAATGAAAGAGGTGAAATAACAACAGATCCCGCCGAAATACAAAGGATTGTTAAAAAATACTACGAACAACTCTATTCCAACAAACTGGACAACCTGGAGGAAATGGACATATTCCTAGAAAAATATAACCTTCCAAAACTCAATCAGGAAGAATCTAAACAGCTCAATATGCCAGTAACTATGGAAGAAATTGAAGCAGCCATCAAAGAGCTTCCGGCAAACAAAAGCCCGGGGCCAGACGGCTTCACAGGAGAGTTTTACCAAACATTCAAGGAAGAACTAAAACCTATCCTCCTCAGACTATTCCAAAAAATTCAAGAGGAAGGAACACTTCCAAGCTCCTTCTATGAAGCCAGCATCACCCTAATACCAAAACCAGATAAAGACAACACAATGAAAGAGAATTACAGGCCAATATCCCTCATGAATGTAGATGCCAAAATCCTCAACAAAATTCTAGCAAATCGGATCCAGCAGTACATCAGAAAGATCATACACCATGACCAAGTAGGGTTTATCCCAGGAATGCAAGGATGGTTCAATATCCGAAAATCAATAAATGTGATACATCACATAAACAAATTGAAAGATAAAAATCACATAGTCATATCAATTGATGCAGAAAAAGCATTTGACAAAATCCAACACCCTTTCTTGATAAAAACTCTCAACAAGGTGGGAATAGAAGGATCATACCTCAACATAATAAAAGCTATATATGATAAACCCACAGCTAACATCATACTCAATGGGCAAAAACTAAAACCATTTCCCCTAAGAACAGGAACAAGACAAGGATGCCCACTCTCACCACTCCTGTTTGACATAGTACTGGAAGTATTAGCCATTGCAATTAGACAAGAAGAAGAAATAAAAGGCATCCAAATTGGAAAAGAAGAAGTAAAGCTGTCCTTATTTGCAGATGACATGATATTGTACATAAAAAACCCGAAAGACTCTATCAAAAAACTAACAGACTTAATAAATGAATTTGGCAAGGTAGCAGGATACAAAATTAACGCCAAGAAATCTATGGCATTTCTATACACCAACAGTGAACTTACAGAAAGAGAGACTAAAAAAGCAATCCCATTTTCCATCGCACCAAAAAAATTAAGATACTTAGGAATAAACCTAACCAAGGAGGTAAAAGACCTATATGCAGAAAACTACAGGACACTGAAAAAAGAGATAGAGGAAGATGTAAACAGATGGAAGAACATACCATGTTCATGGATTGGTAGAATCAACATCATCAAAATGTCCATACTACCCAAAGCAATCTATAGATTCAATGCACTCCCCATTAAAATACCAACAGCATATTTCACAGACTTAGAAAGAACTCTCCAAAAATTCATCTGGAATAAAAAAAGACCCCGAATAGCCACAGCAATCCTGAGAAAGAAGAATAAAGTAGGAGGGATCTCAATACCAGATTTCAAGCTGTATTACAAAGCCACTGTCCTCAAAACAGCCTGGTACTGGCACAAGAACAGACATATAGATCAATGGAATAGAATAGAGAATCCAGATATCGACCCAAACCAATATGCGCAATTAATATTTGACAAAGGAGGCATGAGCATACAATGGAGTCAAGACAGTCTCTTCAATAAATGGTGTTGGGAAAATTGGACAGATACATGCAAAAAAATGAAACTAGATCACCAACTTACACCATACACAAAAATAAACTCAAAATGGATACAGGACTTAAATATAAGACGGGAAACCATAAAAATACTGGAGGAATCCTCAGGCAGCAAAATCTCAGACATATGCCAAAAGAACTTTTTCAGTGATACTGCCCCTAGGGCAATGGAAGCCAAAGAGAAAATAAACAAATGGGACTACATCAAAATAAAAAGCTTTTGCACAGCAAAAGAAACCATCAACAAAACAACAAGAAACCCCACTGTATGGGAGAACATATTTGCAAATGGTATCACAGATAAAGGTTTAATTTCCAACATCTACAGGCAGCTTATACAACTTAATAAAAGGAAGATAAATGATCCAATAAAAAAATGGGCAACGGACCTAAATAGAATCTTTTCGAAAGAAGACAGAAGGAAGGCCAAGAGACACATGAAAACATGCTCAAAGTCACTTATTATCCGAGAGATGCAAATCAAAACGACAATGCGATACCATCTCACACCTGTCAGAATGGCTATCATCAACAAATCAACAAAGGACAAGTGTTGGCGAGGATGCGGAGAAAAAGGAACCCTCGTGCACTGCTGGTGGGAATGCAGACTGGTGCAGCCACTGTGGAGAACAGTATGGAGTTTCCTCAAAAAATTGAAAATGGAACTCCCATTTGACCCAGTAATCCCACTCCTAGGAATATATCCTAAGAAACCAGAAACACCAATCAGAAAGGATATATGCACCCCTATGTTCATAGCAGCACAATTTACAATAGCTAAGATTTGGAAACAGCCTAGGTGCCCGTCAGCAGATGACTGGATCAGAAAACTATGGTACATCTACACAATGGAATACTATGCTGCCATAAAAAAGAAGGAATTACTACCATTTGTAGACACCTGGATGGAATTAGAGAACATTATGCTAAGTGAAATAAGCCAGTCAATGAAAGAAAAATACCACATGATCTCACTCATTTAGGGATAATGAAAAACATTATAAACTGATGAACCAAAAGATAGTTACAGAGGCAGTAAAGCATCAGAGTGTCTAATTACAGCGGTAAGGTTAGGGAGAGGTGGGTGAAATAAGAGATCAACTGAAGGACTTGTATGCATGCATATAAGAGTAACCAACGGATGCAAAACATTGGGGGGTGAGGGCAGGTATGGGAGTGGGGTGGGGGGGGGCAATGGTAAGATATGTACACATATAATACCTTAATAAAAAATTTGAAAAAAAAAAGATGCAAGGAAAAAAAAATAAAAATAAAAATTCACTAACATTTTATGAAAAACAACATTTTTTTAAAACAAAAAATAATTTAGTGAGAATACTGGGATTATTTTTCACTTTTACAAAGCTCTATAATATCTGGCTTAGTAGAAGACACCTAGATTCACACATCTCCCACTGCATTCAGTCTTTGTTGACGTAAATGAAGACAATCTGGCCTCACATGGATATGTAGGCGGACAAGGGAGGAGCATTTTAATAGCCTTTTCAGATAATTGTGGGTATTCTTCTTTGAGAATACACCAAAACCCTACAAGTGGTAGGTTCTTAAAAGTTAGCTGAAAAGTAGAATCTGAAGAAAACAAAACAAAACAAAACAAAGTAGAATCTGAAACCATTATTAATAAACATTTCATACTCTCTTACATTAAAATTCATTGGTCTATCTTGAAATCTGAATGGGTCTTTTACCCATATATGATTCTGTAACATGCCATTTGGACAATGCTGAGGCATGTAGAGCCTCCAAATATTAAAACATTTCTTTATACAGTATAGAAAAATCACATTTGTTAAAATCCCTACTGGTCTCATCAGAAAAGTTATGAAAAACTGTCAAGCTCACAGTAGCAGATATACATTTTCCAAAATTCTGACTGTCTCTTGAAAATTCAAATTTTTGGTGACAAACACTGTCAGCTGTTTTCCTTGAAGCGACAGGCTCACTCCATTCATTTCTGAGAAATGTCTGCCACGTACCCAAGTCTGAATAACCATAGTCGGTCTGTCAGTCATTCTTTCAAGTAGAAATGAAGTTCCATGCACAGAGGCCTGCTGTTCACCCTCAGCGCCAAGCGCCTTTCCTGGAGACACCACCACACCCCTGCACGCTGCACACGCACTGTGTTCTTCCCACTCCGTCACACATACCAAAAAGCGCTGAACTCAAGGGTGCAGATTTCATGAAATGAACACTTTTTACTGCTTTCTCAAAGCCACTCTTAAGTGAGACTTGCTTTTTAAATCTGTGAGTGTGGGTGGCGATGTATTCAGTGACCACTGCTACATATTGGTACCACTGCTTTTGTTCAAGCCAAGCTGTCACCAGTTTTGTCCACTGTTGCTTTTGCACTATTATGGCAAATAACATCTTAATGTTATTATGAAAATAGTTTTGATCAGACTCCCTGAAAGGGTCTCAGAGACGCCCAGGAGTTTTCAGACCACACTTTGACAACCTAGTCTAATATGTAGTCCTTTCCTTCAACGGCTTACAATCTTTCTAGATTGACAAGACTAATAAACATAAAACAGCTAATAAAAATAAAGATAACATATGTCATCCGTATCACATGATTGAGTACTGTTAAGTTCTGAAGGAGGTTAGAGAAGAGGGAGAGAGGGAGATTAGTGAGGGATGAAGGGTCAGGGTAGGCTTCTTAGAAGAGGTGGGACAGAACACTTCAGAGTTGTTGTCCATCATATGCCCTTTCCTGTTGTCTCTGACAATTTATGACCCTTGGCTATTTCAAAATTTAGTTTATGCCTCATAAATTTTAGGAAAATTCTCTTGATTAAACTCACCTCTGTCTGATTGCCCTTTACTTGGCACTTGCCCTCCATTTAAGTAATCATTTACTTAATTCAATTACAGTGGTATGCAGGTAAATGTTTAACATCCAGCACTTAAGAAACCAGACCTGATTTGTAGCTTTTGTTAGTTTCTGTTGTGTAAATCCTCTCACCATAACCAATTGTAAGCTATCAATGGCTTACAATATTCCTGAAATTTTAACAAATGATTCTTTCACATTATACTATTTTCCACTTGAGAGTAAGGGTGATGCCATCTATTTTTTCTATATATACCAACTGCACCTAGTGCAGCACAAAGCAGAAACTCAAATGCTGAGTGACTCATAGATGTATCCAAAGATAAACAGCTAGTGTGTATTGCTAAAAACAAATTAAATGTCCTCCAAGCTCTTCTGGGCAATAAAATTCTATTATCTTAAGAAATTTATAATGTCTACATTCTGATCCTTCTAGAAATATATTTTAAAAAAAGAGAACGTTCACTGAGCACTTCTACTATGCCAACTACTGTACTGTTATGTACTTTACTTACTAATCTCATTTAATGCTCATAATCACTTTGTTCTATTCTATCTACTTTGCTGTTGATCTCTAAAGTTCTCCTCCTTCTATGTTGTTGCTCTTCTAATTTAAAAAATATTTTTATTGATTTCAGAGAGAGGAAGGGAGAGGGAGACAGAGATAGAAACACCAATGATGAGATAGAAACATAATTGATCAGCTGCATCCTGCACACCCCCCTCTAGGGATCAAGCCCGCAACCCGGGCATTGAATTGTGACCTCCTGGTTCATAGGTCGACGCTCAACTACTGAGCCACATCAGGCTGCTGTTACTCTTCTGATATCATTTCTTGGGTTCCTCTAAGTTTTGTTTTTAGTCAGTTCCACATTTCAGAGATATTTCTGCATCAAAAATTGTGGTGCAGCTTAAAGATCATGGGCTTTGGAGTTAGATAACCCAAGTTCCGAATCCCAGCTATATATAATCTATAGCAAATATATTAAGATCTGTGAACTTCAGATCTCTAAAGTAAGAAGAATCATACATACCTCATAAGGTATACCTCAAAGGGAAGGACTGAATGAGAAAATGTATCTAACTTGTCTAGTGACGTATATATATTTAAAAAAAAATTGCTACTTTCTCTTGTTTCTCCACCATCACAAAACTTTTGAATCACTGGACTAGCATGTTTTATTTTGATTCCAAGCATACATTTTTATAATGCCTTACAGACAGTCCCATTACCTGAGTTCTATTTCAGTCTCTAGACTTTCAATCTGCTTTGTAATGGAATCCTCTGACTCAGAAACTTGACCATGAAGTTCAGCAACTGAGAATGTGCGCCTCTGTAAAGAAGAATAGTGGAAATTACTCAAAGGAAAGTAACAGTCCAAAGCAGTGAGTGTATCTGTGAAGTATAAGAGTCATTGGTCAAATATTTCCATAAGGGCACCTACCCGAAATTTAGAAGGTAGATTCTCCCCAGATTCCTTTTGTTCTTTGAGTTGAGCCAGATCCTGAGCCAGGATCTTTCTATCTTCAAGAAGGTCATTCAGATGGCGTTTGGCTTCCTCAGTACTGACCATAACCTCAATTTCATTTCCAAGCCAACTCTAGAAGAGTAATCAAGCGATGTTGGGTTAGGGATGCGGGTTCTCTGGCCCATGGGCTCGAGTCAGTTCCAGACTTAATTTTCCTCAGACCAGAGCTCAAGTAACTAGAAGTGAGATTTCCATTTGTACCTACAGTCACCAAAAGTTCGAATAGGTCTCCAAGAGCCTTTACAGCAATATCCTAAAGGTCACAATAAAGAGACTTTCTGCAGAAAATCTTCAGATACTCTACATTTCTCTGTACTCTGTCATATCTTCTCCATTTTCTCCTTATCTAGTCATGACACAGAATTAAAGTATATTTTGACTGCCTGTTCTATTTAGTAAATAGATATCCATTCTTAATCTTTAAAGATGAAATATATTAATCAAACAAAAGTAACTAAATTCAGTTTTTAAAAAAGGACCATCCCTGAGAACACTTTCACATCAGATGATATCCTATCTAATAAAAGAGTAATATGCAAATTAACCATCCTCCGCTACACTAACAAGCCATGCCCACAAGCCAATCAGGAGCGAGTATGCAAATTAACCCAACCAAGATGGCTGCGGCCACGGAGCGAACAGGAGGCTTGGTTGCCCCCGGCGATGGAGGAAGCCAAGCTTTCCGCACACCCTGGCCAGCCCAGGCCTCCACTCAAGGCTACAAAGTTTCAATTATAGAAGATAAATAAATCCCAACAAAAATGGCTGCGGCCATGGAGCAAGCAGGAGTCTTGGCTCCACTCAAGGCTACAAAGTTTCAATTACAGAAGACAAATAAATCCCAGATACCAGGGCCTCCGCTTGGGTCGCCGGGGGGCATGGTTGGCCTGCAAACCACCACAGGCTCCTCGCCCAGGCCGCCCCACGCCCCAAAGGAACACCCACCCTGATCCGGGACACCCTTCAGGGCAAACCAGCTGGCCCCCACCCGTGCACCAGGCCTCTATCCTATCTAATAAAAGAATAATATGCAAATTGACCATCACTCCAACACACAAGATGGCTGCCCCCATGTGGAAACAAGATGGCCGCCCCCATGTGGACACAAGATGGCCACCACAAGATGGCCAGCAGGGGAGGGCAGTTAGGGGTGACCAGGCCTGCAGGGGAGTGCAGTTAGGGGCAATCAGGCTGGCAGGGGAGCAGTTAGGCATCAATCAGGCTGGCAAGGGAGTGGTTAGGGGGTGATCAGGCTGGCAGGCAGAAGCGGTTAGGGGCAATCAGGAAGGCAGGCAGGCGAGCAGTTGGGAGCCAGCAGTCCTGGATTGTGAGAGGGATGTCCGACTGCCCGTTTAGGCCCGATCCTACCGGGATCGGGCCTAAACGGGCAGTCGGACATCCCTCCAGGGGTCCCAGATTGGAGAGGGTGCAGGCTGGGCTGAGGGACACCCCCCTCCGTGCATGAATTTCATGCACCGGGCCTCTAGTACCACAACAAGAGTAATCAAAAGAAAGCTGGAGTGGATATATTAATATCAGGTAATGTAGAATTCACATCAAAGAATTACCAAGGATTAAAAAAGATTATTTCATAATGGTAAAGGAGTCAATTATTCAAGAGAACTTAATCCTCTAATAAAGCACCAAAATATGTGAAACAAAAGGAGATAATATGGAATTATAAAAATACTCAACTGATCCAAAAAGAAGCCAGAAAACAAGGGAAAAGTGAATGAAGAACAGGTGGGAAAAATAGACAACAAATAGCAAGATGAAAGATGCAAAACTACCAATTGTAAGATTGGATTAAAAAAGCCAGACCCAACTACATGCTGCCTACATAAATCACACTTTAAAAGCGAAGGCATAACTTTTACCCTTTGTGACAGCATGGATGGACCTGGGGAGTATTATTCATGCTAAGTGAAATAAGCCAGTCAGAGAAAGACAAATACCATATGATCTCACTAATATGTGGAATCTAATGAACAAAATAAACTGACAAGCAAAATGGAACCAGAGTGTGGATACATGAAACAGAATGGCTGGTACCCAAGGGGAGGGGAGTGGGTTGACTAGATAAAGAAGGTGAAGGGATTAGCTAAAGAACATATATGCAATACCCCATGGACACAGACAATAGTTTGGTGAAGGCCAAAAGAGAGGGAGGCTGGGGTGGATCGAGGTGGGCAAAGGGGATGGGGGAAAGGAGGACACTTGCAATTAGGTCAACATTAAAATTTTTTAAAAAAATATATTTTAATGATTTTTTACAGAGAGGAAGGGAAAGGGATAGAGAGTTAGAAACATCGATGAGAGAGAAACATTGATCAGCTGCCTTCTGCACACCCCCCACTGGGGATGTGCCCGCAACCAAGGTACATGCCCTTGACCGGAATCAAACCTGGGACCCTTCAGTCCACAGGCCGACGCTCTATCCACTGAGCCAAACCAGTTAGGGCAACATTAAAATTTTTTAATAAAAAACACACAAAGGCACAAATAGGTTAAAATTAAAAGTATTACAGAAGATGGCAGCATAGGTAAATACCTGTACTTGCTGCCTCTCAAAACCACATCAAAACTACAACTAAGAGACAAAACAACTATCATCCAGAACCGCGGGAAAGCTGGCTGACTGGAAGTTCTACAACTAGAAGGAAAGAAAAAAGCGCATTGAGACGGGTAGGAGGTGCAGAGGTACAGAGGCGCGCAGGGAACAGGCTGGCAACCGGGTGTGCTGCTGTTTTCTTTTTTCAATTGGGAGGGAGATACAAGCTCCCGCTTGCTCTGAACTCCAGTTCTGGGCGAAACTCTGGGGACCCAGACTTACATGGGGAGAAACTGGACTGTCTGGCATTGGGCCGGAATGCACAACCCCACCCAAGCTGTGCGCAGTGGCTTTTGCATATGAATGGCCTGTCCTTTCTCCGCCTAAAACCTGTCAAACTGCAGCTAGGTCAGAAAGCCCCAAAGCTTCCAAAAGAAGGCCCAAGGCCCGGCAACAGCAGCCTGCCTTGCTTCACAGCTGGGCTTCATCTGGACACTTCCAAACCCCATACAAAGAGGAGGAATCTGAAGATCTCTCTGTAGCTCCTGCTGGGTGGCCTCAGCCAGTGACTGACTTTGCACCTCCTTGGATATCCAAGAGCCAGTGTACCCAGTGGTCAATGTGAGACCATACTGGATTATAACTCTTCACATCCATAAGTAACACATTCAAGGGGGAGACTCAGTGAGCACCAAAGCCCGACTGAAGCAAGCCCTGCCCCATAAGGGTGTCTCCTGCACAGCAGTCCTTCCATTGTAGACACAGCTGGTCCTCACAGCCAATTGCCTGGAGGTTAATTCCTCCCAGTGATACCAACAGCAATCAAGGCTTAACTACAACAAGACTGTGCACGCAGCCCACAAAGGGGTGCGCCAAGAGTGTTCACCTCAGGTGATAGGGGAGGCTGAGCCACTGGGCCCTATAGGACACCTAGCACACAAGGCCACTCTATCAACACAGGGAAACAACCAAAATGCAAAGACAAAGAAACATGTCACGAATGAAAGAAATGGAGGAAAGCAAACTACTGGACATAGAGTTCAAAACCTCAGTTATAAGGTTACTTAAGAATCTTCTAAAAACCTCCGAGGAACTTAGTGAGACCTCTGAGGAACTTAGTGAGACAGTCAAGGATCTTAATGAGAATGCCAAAAAAATGGAAAAGGACCAGTCAGAAATTAAGTATACACTGACTGAAATAAAGAATAATATATAGAGCTTCAACAGTACACTAGAGGATCCCAAGAATCAAATCAAAGATTTGAAATACGAGGAAGCAAAAAAATACCCAACCGGAAGAGCAAAAAGAAAAAAGAATAAAAAAATATGAAGATAGTGTAAGGAGCCTCTGGGACAACTTCAAACATACCAACATCTGAATTATGGGGGTGCCAGAAGAAGAGAGAGAGAGTGAGATATTGAAAACCTATTTGAAGAAATAATGACAGAAAACTTCCCCCACCTGGTGAAAGAAATAGACTTACAAGTCCAGGAAGAGCAGAGAACCCCAAACAAGAGGTATCCAAAGAGGACCACACCAAGACACATCATAATTAAAATGCCAAGAGCAAAAGACAAAGAGAGAATATTAAAAGCAGCAAGAGAAAAACAGTTAATTACCTACAAGGGAGCACCCATACGACTGTTAGCTGATTTCTAACAGAAACTATGTAGGCCAGAAGGGAGTGGCAAGAAATATTCAAAGTGGTGAATAGCAAGAATCTACAACCAAGATTACTCTATCCAGCAAAGCTATCATTTAGAATTGAAGGTCAGATAAAGAGCTTCACAGACAAGAAAAAGCTAAAGGAGTTCATCACCACCAAACCAGTATTATATGAAATGCTGAAGGAATTTTAAGAATAGGAAGAAGAAGAAAAAGGTAAAGATAAAAAATTATGAACAACAAAGTGACAATGAATACATATCTATCAACAAGTGAATCTAAAAATCAAATGAATAAAAAAATCTGATGAACAGAATAAACTGGTGAATGTAATAGAATCAGGGCCATGGAAAGGGAGCAGATTGACAATTCTCAGGGCGAAGAGAGTGTGGGTTTGCAGGAAGAGATTGGACAAAAATCTTACACCTATGGACGAGGACATGGGGGGGTGAGGGCATGGGGTAGGGTGGGAACCGGGTGGAGGGGAGCTATGGGGGGAAAAAAGAGGAATATCTATAATAATCTGAACAATAAAGATTAAAAAAACATCATATGGAGAAATAAGGGTCTCAATAGAGGTCAATAGATGGGTAATTATAAAAGCTACTGTTGTAACAAAAAAAAAAAAAAGGATTACATTATATACCATGCTAACATAAGTTGAAAGAAAGCTTTTTGTGTTATTAACACAAAAAGTAGATTTCAGAGCAGCAAATATTACCAGGAATAGAAAAGATTATTTTATAATAATGAAGGGATCAATTAATCCTAAGTGTTTGTGCCTCTAATAACAGCTTCAAAATACATGAAGCAAACCAGATAGAACTACAAGGAGAAAAAGAAAAAAACAAAATTTTAATTGGAGATCTCAATACCAATCTCTCAATAACTGATAGAGCAAGTAGGCAAAAAACCAGTAAGAACACAGTAAAATAAACAGCACAACCAATCACATAGACATGACTGACATTTACAGAATACTATCCAATAACAGCACTATACACATTCTTCTCAAGTACATCCAGAACATTAGCAAAGACTAACCATATTCTAGGCCATAATAAGTCTCAGTAAATTCAAAGGATTCAAGTTATACAAAGTATGTTCTCTAAACACAATGGAATTAAAATAGAAATTACAACAGAAAGATATTGGGAAAAATTCCCCAATATTGGAAACTAAATAACACATTTCTAAATAACCCATGTGACAAATAAGGAGGCAATAGGGCAATTAGAATGTATTTTGAATTGAATGAACATGAAAACATAACTATAAAAAATTGTGGGATGTCGTTAAGAGTACTTGCACCCCTATGTTCATAGCAGCATTATTTACAATAGGCAAGATCTGGAAACAGCCCAAGTGCCCATCAGTGGATGAGTGGATAAAAATCTGTGGTACATTTACACAATGGAATACTATGCAGCTGTGAAAAAGAGGGAAATCTTACCCCTCCAGACAACATGGACGGACCTGAAGAGTATTATGCTAAGCGAAATAAGCTAGTCAGAAAAAGACAAATATCACATGATCTCACTTACTAGTATATGTGAAATATAATGAACAAAATAAACTGTCAAACAAAATAGAGCCAGAGACATGGAAGCATGCAACAGACTGAGAATTCTTAGAAGGACGTGGGGCAGCGGCGGGGGGTAGGAAGAGATTAACCAAATAACTTATATAAAAAACCTATGGAAACAGACACTAATAGTGTGGTGAAGGCTTGGGGAGGGTCTAGGAGGGGTAAGAGGGGGTCAATGGGTGGGGGAGGATAAAGGGGACATCTGTAAAACTTTTAACAATAAAGATAAATTTTTAAAAAAGAGTACTCAAAGGAAAATTTATAGCACTAAATGTTTATATTAGAAAAGAAGGAAGAATTCAAGTCAATGATGTCAGCTTGCCTGTGGTGGTGGGGAACTGGGTAAAAGGTGAAGGCATAGAGAAGTACAGATTTGTAGTTACAGAACAGTCTTGGGGATGTAAAGTACAGCACAGGGAATATAGTCAATAATATTGTAATAACTATGTATCGTGCCAGGTGTGTACTAGACTTACCAGGGGGATCACTTTGTAAGTTATATAAATGTCTAACCACTCTGCTGTAAACTTAAAACTAATATAATTTTGAAAGTCAACTGTAATTTAAAAAATAGACTGAAAGTGAAGGGGTGGAAAAATATCTTTCAGGCAAATGGAAATGAAAAAGAAGCTGGGGTAGCAATACTTATATTTGACAAAATAGACCTCAAAGCAAAGGCCATAACAAGAGATAAGGAAGGCCACTTCATAATACTAAAGGGATCAATACAACAAGAGGATATAACCCTGATAAACATATATGCACCCAATGTAGGAGCACCCAAATACATAAAAAAACTCCTGGAAGATCAAGGGAGAGATCTACAACAATACAATCATAGTAGGGGATTTTAATACACCACTGACATCACTGGATTGATCCTCTAGACAAAAAATCAACAAAGAAACAGCAATCCTAAATGACTCACTAGATCAGATGGACTTAATTGACATCTTCAGAACATTTCACCCAAAAGCCGCAGAATATACATTCTTCTCAAGTCCACATGGGACATTTTCAAAAATAGACCACATATTGGGTCACAAGCAAAGTCTCCAAAATTCAAGAAGATTGAAATCATACCAAGCATCTTCTCAGACCACAATGGCATAATATTAGAAATAAACTACAATAAAAACAATCCAAAAAAATCAAATAGCATGCCATTAAGTATTGATTGGGTTACCAATGAGATCAAAGAAGAAATTAAAAACATCCTGGAAACTAATGACAATAAAAACACAACAATCCAAAATCTATGGGACACAATGAAAGCAGTCCTGAGAGGGAAGTTTATAGTTCTACAGGCCTATCTCAAAAAACAAGAAAAAATGGTAGTAAATAATCTAACTCTACAACTCAAAGAATTAGAAAGAGAGCAACAAGAAAAGCCCAGAGTGAGCAGGAGTAAGAAGATAATAAAGATCAGAGCTGAAATAAATGACACAGACAAAAACAACAACAACAACAACAAAAAAAACACAACAACAAACAATACAAAAGATTAACAAAACCAAGAGCTGGTTCTTTGAAAGGATAAGCAAGATTGATGAACCTCTAGCCAGGTTCACCAAGAAGCAAAGAGAGAGGACCCAAATAAACAAAATCAGAAAAGAAAGAAGCGAAATAACAACAGACCCCACAAAAATACAAAGGATTGTTAAAAAATACCACGAACAACTCTATTCCAACAAACTAGACAACCTGGAGGAAATGGACATATTCCTAGAAAAATATAACCTTCCAAAACTCAATCAGGAAGATTCTAAAAATCTCAATAGGCCGATAACTATGGAAGAAATTGAAGCAGTCATCAAAAAGCTCCCAGCAAACAAAAGCCCGGGGCCAGATGGCTTCAGAGGGGAGTTTTACCAAACATTTAAGGAAGAACTAAAACCTATCCTCCTCAGACTATTCCAAAAAATTAAAGAGGAAGGAACACTTCCAAGCTCATTCTATGAAGCCAGCATCACCCTAATACCAAAACCAGATAAAGATAACAAAATGAAAGAGAATTATAGGGAAATATCCCTCATGAACATAGATGCCAAAATCCTCAACAAAATTCTAGCAAATCGGATCCAGCAGTACATCAGAAAGATAATACACCATGACCAAGCAGGATTTATCCCGGGGATGCAAGCATGGTACAATATCCACAAATCAATAAACAAGATACATCACATAAACAAACTGAAGGATAAAAATCACATAGTTATATCAATTGATGCAGAAAAAGCATTTGACAAAATCCAACACCCTTTCTTGATAAAAACTCTCAACAAGGTGGGAATAGAAGGATCATACCTCAACATAATAAAAGCCATTTATTACAAACCCATAGCCAGCATCACACTCAATGGACAAAAACTAAAACTAAAACCATTTCCCCTAAGAACAGGAACAAGACAGGGATGCCCACTATCACCACTCCTGTTCAACACAGTACTGGAAGTACTAGCCATTGCAATAAGACATGAAGAAGAAATAAAAGGCATCCAAATTGGAAAAGAAGAAGTAAAACTGTCCTTATTCGCAGATGACATGATACTGTACATAGAAAACCCTAAAGACTCCATCAAAAAATTATTAGACTTAATAAAGGAATTTGGCAATGTAGCAGGATACAAAATTAACACCAAGAAATCTATGGCATTTCTATACACCAATAGTGAATTTACAGAAAGAAAGACTAAAAAAGCAATTCCATTTACCATTGCACCAAAAAAATTAAGATACCTAGGAATAAACTTAACATTGCACCAAAAAAATTAAGATACCTAGGAATAAACTTAACTAAGGAGGTAAAAGACCTGTACTCGGAAAACTATAGGACACTGAAAAAAGAGATAGAGGAAGACATAAACAGATGGAAGAACATACCATGTTCATGGATTAGTAGAATCAACATCAAAATGTCCATACTACCCAAATCAATCTATAAATTCAACGCACTGCCCATTAAAATACCAATGGCATATTTCACATACCTAGAACGAACTTTCCAAAAATTCATCTGGAATAAAAAAAGACCCCGAATAGCTGCAGCTATCCTGAGAAATAAGAAAAAAATAGGTGGGATCTTAATACCAGATATCAAGCTGTATTACAAAGCCACTGTTCTCAAAACTGCCTGGTACTGGCAAAAGAACAGACATACAGATCAATGGAATAAAATAGAGAACCCAGAAGTCGACCCAAGCCACTATGCCCAATTAATATTCGACAAAGGAGGCATGAACATACAATGGAGTCAAGACAGTCTCTTCAATAAATGGTGTTGGGAAAACTGGACAGATACATGCAAAAAATGAAACTAGCCCAAACCGGTTTAGCTCAGTGGATAGAGCGTCAGCCTGCGGACTGAAGGGTCCCAGGTTCGATTCCGGTCAAGGGCATGTAACTTGGTTGCGGGCACATCCCCAGTAGGAGGTGTGCAGGAGGCAGCTGATCGATGTTTCTCTCTCATCGATGTTTCTGACTGTCTGTCCCTCTTCCTTCCTCTCTGTAAAAAATCAATAAAATATATTTAAAAAAAAATTAAAAAAAAAAATGAAACTAGACCAGCAACTTACACCATACACAAAAATAAACTCAAAATGGATAAAGGACTTAAACATAAGACGGGAAACCATAAAAATACTAGAGGAATCCACAGGCAGCAAAATCTCAGATATATGCTGAAGGAATTTCTTCACAGATACTACTTCTAGGGCAATGGAAACTGAAGAGAAAATAAACAAATGGGACTACATCAAAATAAAAAGCTTTTGCACAGCAAAGGAAACCATCAACAAAACAACAAGAAAGCCCACTGCATGGGAGAACATATATGCCAATGATATCAACAATAAGGGTTTAATCTCCAACATTTATAGGGAACTCTTACAACTTAACAAAAGGAAGATAATCAAATAAAAAAATGGACAATGGACCTAAATAGAAAATTTTCAAAAGAAGACAGAAGGAAGACCAAGAAACATATGAAAACATGCTCAAAGTCACTAATTATCCGAGAGATGCAAATCAGAACGACAATGTAGTACCATCTCACACCTGTCAGAATGGCTATCATCAACAAATCAGCAAATGACAAGTGCTGGCGAGGATGCGGAGAAAAAGGAACCCTCTTGCACTGCTGGTGGGAATGCAGACTGGTGCAGCCACTGTGGAGAACAGTATGGAGTTTCCTCAAAAAACTAAAAATGGAACTCCCATTTGACCCAGTAATCCCACTTCTAGGAATATATCCCAAGAAGCTAGGAATACCAATCAGAAAGGATATATGCACTCATATGTTCATAGCAGCACAATTCACCATAGCTAAGATTTGGAAACAGCCCAAATGCCCATCAGCAGATGAGTGGATTAGAAAACTATGGTACATCTACACAATGGAATACTACGCTGCTATAAAAAAGAAGGAATTCTTACCATTTGCAACGGCATGGATTGAACTGGAGAGCATTATGCTAAGTGAAATAAGCCAGTCAGAGAAAGATAAATATCATATGATCTCACTCATCTATGGAATATAATGAGCAACATAAACTGATGAACAAAAACAGATCCAGAGACAGAGAAGCATCGATCAGACCATCAAACCTCAGAGGGAAGGTAGGGGAGGGTGGGGGTAAGGGGGAGAGATCAACCAAAGGACTTGTATGCATGCATATAAGCCTAACCAATGGATACACACAACAGTGGGGTGAGGGCATGAGTGTGGGGGGGGTAATGGGAGGATGAGGACACATATGTAATACCTTAATCAATAAAGAAATTAAAAAAAAGATAAAACCTTAAAAAAATAAATATAAATTAAAACTGAAAAAACAAGAAACTAAAAATATATGAGCCAATGAAATCCAAAGAGAAAATACAGAAATAAAAAAGATCAGATCAGAAATTAATGAGCTGGGGTTTTGGGGATATATTTTTTATTGTGGTAAAATATACATAACATAAAATTTACCATTTTAACTATTTGTAAGAATGAACTGTTTCTTTGACAAACCTCTAGCCAAACTGATCAGGATAAAAAAGACACAAAATATCAATAACATGAATGAGATAGATGATATTAGTATAGCTTTTACAGACATGAGAAGGCTAAAAAGGGAATATTATGAATAACTTCATAAGGACAAGAAAATGATACAAAAGACACATATATTAGAAAGGAAGAAATAAGACCAGATTTATAAGTGTTATGATTGTCTACAAAGAAAATCACAAAGAACCTACAAAATAGCTACTAGACTAATAAAGTCAGAAGATAAAAGTTAATATAAAAATTGTATGTCTATTTACCAGCAATGAAAAACTAGATAAACAATTTGGCAGTTCCTTGTATAGTGAAACATACACTTACCATGTGACCCAGTAATCCCACTCCTAGGTATATTTACTCAAATGAATTGATTATCTATGTTTATACAGAAACCTGCATGTGAATGTTTTTATAGAAGTTTTATTCATAATCACTAAAAACTAGAACAAAACCCAAGATATCCTATATTTATTTATTTATTTATTTATTTATTTTTTTGTGAAGCAAGTATTTTTTTATTGTTTAAAATATTACATATATTAGTACATATATCTCCTTTTCTTCCCCCATTGACCTTCCCCCAGCCTCCCCTACCGCCTGTTGCATGCCCTCATCCCACCCCCCCAGTGTCTTGTGTCCATTGGTGTGCTTATATGCATGCATACAAGTCCTTTGGTTGATCTATTTCCCTCACTCCCTAATACTCCCCAGCCTTCCCACTATAATTTGACAGTCTGTTCGGTGCTTTACTGCCTCTGTATCTATCTTTTTATTCATCAGGTTATAATGTTCTTTATTTTCCTTAAATGAGTGAGATCATGTGGTATTTTTCTTTCATTGCCTGGCTTATTTCACTTAACATAATGCTCTCCCAGGTCCATCCATGCTGCTGCAAATGGTAAGAATTCCTTCTTTTTTATAGCAGCGTAGTATTCCATTGTGTAGATGTACCATAGTTTTCTAATCTACTAATCTGCTGATGGGCATTTAGGCTGTTTCCAAATCTTAGCTATGGTGAATTGTGCTGCTATGAACATAGGGGTGCATATATCCTTTCTGATTGGAATTTTTACCATTTGCAGCAGCCTGGGTGGAACTGGAGAGCATTATGTTAAGTGAAATAAGCCAGTAAGTGAAAGAAAAATACCACATGAACTCACTCATTTATGGATAATAAAGAACATTATAACCTGATGAACAAAAAGATAGATACAGAGGCAGTAAAGCATCAAACAAACTGTCAAATTACAGCGGGAAGGTTGGGGAGGGGTGGGGGAGATAAGAGATCAACCGAAGGACTTGTATGCATGCATATAAGCATAACCAATGGACGTAAGACACTGGGGGGTGAAGGCATGTATGGGAGTGGGGTGGGGGGGCAATGGGAAGGTATGTACACATGTAATACCTTAATCAATAAAAAATAAAAAATGATAAAAAAAGAAGTATTGATACACACAACTACATAGTTGAATCTCAAAACTAATTATGTTTAATGAAAGCCAGAAAAAATGTATTATTCCATTTTTGGAAAATTCTAGAAAATGAAAAGAAATATATAATTACAGAAAACAGATTAATAGTTACCTTGACATGGGGGAGTAGGGAAGGATTGCAAAGGGGCACAAAGTTTTAGTTGTGATGGATGTTGATGTTATCTTGATTGTAGTGATTTCATGGGTACATGTCTGTGTCTAAACTTATTAAATTGTACACTTTAAATATGTACAATTTATTATAGGTCAATTATACCGCAATAGAACCGTCAAAAAATTAACTGAACCTCAAAAGGGGTAGGGATAGAAAGGGTTCTCTACTCTTGGTCTTTAACAACCATTCCTATATTCATATCTTTAGGAAATAAGGCTTTCAGGTAGACCTTCAGATTTTGCAGTTTACTTCTAAATGAAAACTATTTCCCATGTTCACCTTTTCCCAATATACAAAAAAGAAAAGGCCATTCAAGCTGTTCATACCTTCACTCGAGCTGCAGTGCCTTCCATTTCACGGCTCTGAGTCTCTTTCCGCTTATCTGTGACCTCCCGTTGTTTTTGGAGAGCATCCTTGAGCCTCTTGTTGGCAGCTGCTGCCTAAATAAAAACAGCTCACAGTAATGTTGAATTTAAAGGTAAAAAGAAGAACATTATAATTTTCAGCATATTAGAAAATAAAAATAAAAAATTCTATGGTTTGAGTTTCTCTAGGAACCTAGTTTATAGGTCTCCATGTCAAATGTGTACTTCCCCTAGGTTTTAAAGCAGATACTGGTCAACAGTTACTGCTTTAGAGCCCAAGAGAGAGGTACACATTTCAAGGAAGTACTGCAGGCTTGAAAGTGTATAGAAATGTCACATATAATATTATTCTGTGACTTTTTAGAAAGAAGCAAGCCCAGTTAGAAAAAAAAAATCCTTATTTGGACAGTACCACTTCATCAGGTTATCCGCTCATAGTTCATGATATATAAACAGGGATCAAGATTTCGGAATTGCTGGTCAGGACTGGTATCCCCTGCCCTGGCTGGGTGGCTCAGTTGGTTGGAACGTTGTCCCATACACCAAAGGGTTGCAGGTTTGATCCCCAGTTGGGGTGTGTATGGGAGGTAACCAATGGATGTTTCTCTCTCACATCGGTGTTTCTCTTTCTCTCTCTCATCCTCCCTCTCTAAAATCAATAAAAACATATCCTTGGTTGACTATCCTTGGTTGTTGAATACTGATTGGCATCCCTAGTTTCTCAGGTCACTGGCTCATTTAAGGGATACTGCTTTGCCTGAATCTAAGCAATACACTTGACCTAGTAGACTGGAACTTCTTACCTCTTCAGTTTTACGTCTAAGCACATTAGACTGTTTCTGGAAGTTTCTTTCGAGTTTGAGCAGTTCATATTGCCTCTTTCGGTCCTGAGAAGAAATAAGCCAGACAGCTAGATAAAATAAAACCTTATAATGTAAATAAAAAGTATTTCAATGGTATAGTCATTATGGAAAACAAGAGTTCCTCAAAAAATTAAAAATAGGCCCTGGCTGGTATGTTTAGTGGTTAGAGCGCTGGCCCACCCTGAAGCATCACAGGTTTGATTCCTGGTCAAGGGCAAGTACCTGGGTTGCAGGTTTGATCCCTGGCCCTGGTCAGGGCGTTTGTGGGAGGCAACCAATCGATGTCTCTCTCTCTCTCTCTTTCCCTCTCCCTCTCTTTCTCTCTCTCTCTCCTCTCTCTCCTGCCCGCCCTCCCTCCCTCCCTCCATCCTTCCCTCTCTCTCTAAAACTCAATAAAAAAAATCCTCTAGTGAGGATTAACCAAAAAAAAATTTTTTAATAGAACTACTGTAAAATCTAGTGATCCCACTATTGGTTATATATTCAAAGGAAATGAAACCAGTATTTTGAATGGATATCTGAAAAGATGAATGGATAATGAAAATGTGGTACATATACACAATGGAATATTATTCAGTCATAAATAAGAAGGAAACCCTGCCATTTGCAACAATACAGATCAACTTAAACTAGGCTAAGAAAGACAAATACTGTATGATGTCTTATATGTGGAATCTAAAAGTCAAGCTCATAGAACCATAGAACAGTGGTACCAGGGACTGGGGGATAGGGGAAACGTTAGTTAAAGGGTACAAATTTCAGTTATAAAGATAAACAAGTTCTGGGGATCTATGTATAGCTTAGTGACTATAGTTAATAATACTATATTGCATTACTTAAAATTTGCTAAGAAAGTATAAAGTATTTTCAACACACTAAAAAAGGGTTATAGATGTGACATCTCCAAATTTACTCTTCTCATTCAAAATTATTATGATTATTCTGGGTCACTTGTATTTACATATAAATTTTAGGATCAGAATGTGAGTTTCTGCAAACAAGTCAGGTGGAATTTAGATTGGGATTGTGAAGTTGTACATCAATCTGGGGAGTATTCCATCTCAAGAATATGAAGTTTTCCCATCCATGAACATGGGTTATCTTTCCATTTAGATCTTTAATTAATTCAATGATGTGTTGTAGTTGTTAATGTCTAGGTCTTACAACTGTTTTGTTAAGTTTATTCCCATGTATTTTATTCTTATTGATGCTTTTATAAATGGAATTGTTTTCTTAATTTCATTTTTAAAATTGTTAGTTGCTAGTGTATAAAAAACATCTGATTTTCACCCATTGAACTTACACACTGCAACTTTGCTAAACTCGTGCATTAGTTCTAATAGTTTTTTAGATTTTTCTAGGATTTTTTGTCATCTCTTAACAGAGGTAGTTTTGCTTCTTCCTTTCCAACCTGGATGCTTTTTATATATTTTTCTTGCCTAAGTGCCCTGGCTAGAACCTCCCAGACAATGTTAAATAAAAATGGCAAGAGCAGATATCATTGCCTTGTCCCTGATCTTAGGGTGAAAAGTATTCTGTCTTTTACCATTCAGTATGATGCTAGTTGCAGGGTTTTCATAAATGCCTTTTTATTAGGTTGAGGAAGTTCCTTTCTACTTGTTTTTTGAGTGTGTTAATTATGAAAGGATTTTATCAAATGTTTCTTTTGTGTCTATTAACATGATCCTTAATTCTAATAATAAGGTGTATTACATTAATTGATTTTCAGATGTTAAAGAAGCCTTGCATTTTTTTTTTTTTGGACCTTACTTGGTCATGGTGGATCATTCTTTTTATATGTTGCTGGATTTATCTATATTCATGAGATGTTGGTCTGTGGTTTTCTTTTCTTAGAATGTCTTTGTATGGTTTTGGTATCAGAGAAAATACTGGCCTCACATAATGAATATTTTTGAATTCATTATTCATTATGTGTCTTCTGTATATAGCATATATTAGTAGATCTTGATTTTTTAATGCAGTCTAACAATCTCTGCCTTTTGAAGAGATTGTTTAATCTATTCAAATTATGCTATTATTGATATGACTAGATTTATGTTTTTGAGTTTACATTTTGTTTTCTTTTATCTGTTTGTAATTTCCTCTTTTAATTTTATTTTTAAAAATCTTTATTGTTGAAAATATTATAGATTTCCCCTTCCCCCCCACTGCCCCATCCACCTGGATCCCACCTCACCCCAGCAGTTCACTATCCTATTGTCTGTGTCCATGGATAATATATAAATGCATATATTTCTTTGGTTAATATCCTCCCGCTTGCACCCCCTCATCCCTCTGAGATTCATTAGTTTGTTCTTTTTCACTCATTAGTTTATTTTGTTCATTAGATTCTTTGTTCATTTATTTTGATTTTTAGATTGAATTATTCATAGATATGTATTTACTGATATTTTATTGTTCATATTTTTGTTCTTCTCTCTTCTTCCTTTTCCCCCTCTCCCTCCTTCTTCTTCAAAAAGACCCTTTAGTATTTCATGTAATACTGATTGGGTGGTCATGAACTCCTTTAGCTTTTTCTTGACTGTGAAGCTCTTTATCTGACCTTTAATTCTAAATGATAGCTTTGCTGGTCAGGGTAATCTTGGTTGTAGATACTTGCTTTTCATCACTTTGAATATTTTTTTGCCACTACCTTCTGACCTGTAAAGTTTAGGTTGAGAAATCAGCTGACAGTCATATGGGTGCTCCCTTGTAGGTAACTAACTTCTTTTCTCCTGCTGCTTTTAAGATTCTCTCTTTGTCTTTAACCTTTGGCATTTTAATTATATGTCCTGGTGTAGGCCTCTTTGGGTTCATCATGTTTGGGACTCTCTGTGCTTCCTGGACTTGTAAGTCTATTTCTTTCACCCGGTAGGTTAAGTTTTCTCTCATTTTTTCAAATAGGTTTTGAATTTCTTGCTACCTCTCTTCTCTTTCAGCCCCTCCCCCCTCCCTGCCCATGATGAGAATGCTGGCACACTTGAAGTTGTCCCAGAGGTTCCTAACACTATCTTCATATTTTTGGGTTCTTTTTTCTTTTTGCTCTTCTGCTTGGGTGTTTTTTGCTTCCTCATATTCTAAACCACTGATTTGATTCTCAGCATCCTCTATTCTACTGTAGATTCCCTGTAAATTCTCACTAAGTCCCTTGAAGCTTTCATTAAGTTCCTTAAGCACCTTATAACCATTGTTTTGAACTCTGTATCTAGTTTGCTTGTTTCTGTTTCACTTATTTTTTTTTTCTAGAGATTTCGTCTGTTCTTTCATCTGTAACATATTTCTTTGTCTCCACATTTTGGCTGCTTCCCTGTATTTGTTTCTATGTATTAGGTAGAGCTGCTATGTCTTCTGGAATTGGTAGAGTGGCCTTGTGTAGTAGGTGTACTATAAGACCCAGTGGCTCAGCTTCCCCAACCCCCTAAGCTGGGCTCTGGGTACACCCCTGTGTGGACTGTCCTGTTGTAGTTGAGCCTTGATTGCTGTTGGTATCACTGGGAGGGATTGAACCCCTCATCTCATGCCAATTGGCTGTTATTACCAGTTGTGACTATAGTTGAAGAGCCCCTATGGAGCAGGACTTGCTTCAGTGAGGCTTTGGTGCTCATTGAGTCTGCCCCTTTAGTGTGTTGTTTGCAGATGTGGTAGGGTTGTAATCTGAAGGGTGTGTGATCTGAAGCTGATCACTTGGTGCACTGGCTCTGGGGCCTCCTGGGAGGTGCAAAGTCAGCTACTCTCTGTGTTCTGCCTTGGGCCACCTGGCACGAGCTACAGAGCAATCTACAGATGGCTGCTACTTGTGTTAGGCTTGGAGGTGCCCAGGAGAAGCCAAGCTGTGAATCTTGGCAGGCTGCTGCTAGTCAGGCCTGTGGCCACTTATCGAGAGGTATGGGGGACACTGAAGTCAGCTGCTGCTTGTTTGAGAGATTTTAGAAAAGTCTGAAGCCTGAGCCAGGATAAGCCATTCACATGGAAAAGCCACAGAAAACAGTTTGGGTGTGGATGCAAAATGGGTGGGGTGGGGTCTCAGGGAATCACCAGGGTTGGGCAAACTGTGTGGGCCAGGTTAATGGAGACTCAGATCTGGCACCTGCCAGTCAGCTCTGTGGTGGGGAGGTCTCTGTAACGGAACAATGACCTCTGCCAGCATTTCTTCTGGGAGAAAGTTGCCCACCAGTTCCTGCCCAGATGCCAGACAATTTAGTTCTTTCTTGTATGTTCCTCATCCTTTCAAGCTAATGTCCCAGCACTGGAGCTCAGAGATAGTGAGTCCTAGTATGTCTGTGCATGGACCCTTTAAGAGGACCTGCCTGGGAATCTTAGCAGCCCTCCGTCTCCCTCAGCCTCAATCCCCACTGGTTTTTACAGCCCGAAGTTACTGGGACTTCTCTTTCCTGCACTGGATCCCTAGGCTGAGGGGTCTGGTGTTGGGCTGGAACTTCTTGCTCCTCATGGGGGACCTCTGTCACCAAGATATCCCTCCTGATTAAAAACACGCTACACATGGGTGCCAGGACCAGCCTGTTCTGTGCCTCCACCCCTCCTACGAGTCTCACTGTGGCTTCTTTAATTCTCTAGTTGTAGGGCTTCCATTCAGCCAAATTTCAGGCAGTTATGAATGATGGGTGTACTTTATTTTAGCTGTAATTGTGGGAGGAGGTGAGTACCACATTTACCTACACTGCCATCTTGACCCTCCTTCCTTTATCTTTTTGTTCCTTTATTCTGCTTTTACTGCTTTCTTTTACATGAAGGGAATACTAGTATAAATAATTTGTAGTATAGCAGAGTAATTAGTTTATTGATTATTTCACTATATTTTTGAGTTACATTCTTTTTTTTTTAATTTCAGAGAGGAAGGGAGAAGGAGAGATAGAAACATCAATGATGAGAGAGAATCATTGATCGGCTGCCTCTTGCATGCCCCCTACTTGGGATCAAGCCTGCAACCCGGGCATGTGCCCTTGACTGGAATCGAACCCGGGACTCTTCATTCGGCAGACTGACGCTCTACCCATTGAGCCAAACCAGCTAGGGCTTGAGTTACATTCTTAATGATTGCTCTAGTGCTTATAATAAATATCTTATCAGAATCTACTTCAGATTTCTACTAACTTAATTCCAGTGAGGTATAGAAATGTTATTCCTTTATTGCTCTGTTCTCTCTTCCTTTTTTGTGTTATATTGTTATGCATTTTTAGTCAATATATAACCCAAAATACATTATAATTATCCTATATAATAAAGAGGTAATATGCAAATTGACCATCACTCCAACACACAAGATGGCCGCCCCCATGTGGACACAAGATGGCTGCCACAAGATGGCCGGCAGGGGAGGGCAGTTGGGGGCAACCAGCCTACAGGGGAGGACAGTTAGGGGCGACGAGGCCGGCAGGGGAGAGCAGTTAGGGGCAATTGGGCCAGCAGGGGAGCAGTTCGGCGTTGATCAGGCTGGCAGGGGAGTGGTAAGGGGGTGATCAGGCTGGCAGGCAGAAGCAGTTAGGGGCAATCAGGCAGGCAGGCAGGCAGCCAAGCAGTTGGGAGCCAGCAGTCCTGGATTGTGAAAGGGATGTCTGACAGGTGGGATCGGGCCTAAATGGGCAGTCGGACATCCCTCGAGGGGTCCCAGATTGGAGAGGGTGCAGGCTGGGCTGAGAGACACCGCCCTGTGCATGAATTTCATGCACCGGGCCTCTAGTTACTTTATATAATTTATGTTCTTTAAACAAGCTGAGCTAAAAGGAAAGCAAATACATGTTTATAGAATTTGTTATTTACCATTTGTTTCTCCTCATTTCTTCCTGTAGATTAATGTTACTATCTGATGTCATTTCCTAACTCAAATAAAACTTTGCTCCTTTATGTTGTTATTGTAAAATATATTACATCTCTATATATTATAGGCCCATCGATACAATTACATACAAATTATTTTATACAACTGCTTTTCAAATCAGTTAAGAAAAGAAAAGTAATATATAATTATACTTTTAGAATTACCTATGTAATGCCTATATTGGCACTCTTTGTTTTTGTGTGCGTGTACAGGTTCAAATTACTGTTAGTATCACTTGCTTCGGTCTGAAGTTCTTTTAAGTATTTCTTGTAATGTAGATCTTCTAAAAACAAATGTATCTGGCTTCTGTTTATCTGGGAATGCCATTATTTTGCCTTCATTTTTGAAAGAAAACTTTGCTGTCTATAAGATCCTTGGTTGATAGCACCTTTAGATTTTAACTTCCCTAAATAAAGTCAGTACCCTATGGAAGGCAGCATTCCTATGGCTGTTCCTATGGCCAGCCCCTCTCCCTGGGCAGAACCTCGGTACCATAGCTCAGGATCTGGAGGCAGGCACAGCATCCTACTTCTTAGAGCAACATTTCTGTTTTGAGTTGGATGCTGGGCTGGGGCAATAGACTCTATTTTTCTTGGCTTGCCTCTCCTGACATGGAACTTATGGTTAGATGGGTTGGGACAATCAGGCCCCAGTATTACTGGCTTTCTGCATCAGGGGCAGAGTTTCCACCCTATACATGGGGACTAGGTGGAAAAAGGGATACACAGACCTCTTAGCTGCTCTTGCCTGAACAGAGGTGTAGTAACATGGAGCTGAAGGGGATGAAACAGAAGAAACAATAGCCATAGAATGGAAACTGGAGGGTCAGGGGAGGGAGTTGGTCATGGCTCAAATGCCACAGACTCTTGCTGTTCTTACTGAGATTTAGTAGAGTTCCTTGAATAATTGTTTATTTGGTATATACCCTTAGGACAATTTCCAGACCTTATAAATAGTTGTTTTTATAAACTTTATCAGCTGTGCTTCTTTTACTGAGTCCACAAAACTCCTCATGCTATCTACCATTCTGAAAGTATTTCTAATCTTATTTCTTGACCCAACATATCACAGTCTGGCCAATTCTAAAAATTTCTCCAAATCAATGTCTTTTCCAGTGTGCTTTCCAAGAATGCTGCTACTACTCTAATTTGGGCCCTTACTATCTTTCGGGATGATATAATGTCTTAACTTGTGTTCTGGCTTCCGATTTCTCAATACTTCAGTTTGTTCTACACATTACTCCCAGACGTATCTTTCTAAAGCAGTATTTTGCTTATATCACGTTGTTTCTCAAAAAGCTTAAAAATCTTTACTCTGCTAACAAAATAAAGTTCAAACTTCTTGGATCTTTAACAATTCAGCTTCAACTTGTCTTTCCAATAGAATTTTCTACTACTATTCCACCTGGACCATTAGTCATGCCTTGAATATGCCTAAAAGTTGTCATTTCCTGCTGTCCTATCTATCTGGGATGCCTGCATTTATCTCTAACAAAATCCTCCCTATTATTCAAGGCTTGTTCACCTATTGTCTTTTCACTCCAACTAGAAGTGAGCTTCCCTTTCTTAATTACTTTCGTGTTTTAGACCAGCGGTTGCCAACCAGTGGTCCACGGACCACTGGTGGTCCGTGAGGTCCAAAAAGTTGGTGACCGCTGTTTTAGACCATTTGTAAAGCACAGATCTCTTTATTCTTTATATTGGTGAAAACCATGTTTATGTCTCACATTCCCCTTATACCAGGCATTCTTCAAGGGCAGAGCTGATATACCACTCATCTTTATGTTTTCCAAGGTATATAGTGGATAATACCTTGCACCCAGTAGACATTTAATAAATAGCTGTTAAATTCATGAATGTGTCACATTTTTGGAGACACCAATTATTTAAAATAAAAAAAAGATTTCATATCAGTCAGCCTAGAGAAGGGTCTATTACCTTTGAGGAGTATACTTACCTATTCTTTTTTTTTTACTTTATATATATTGTTAACATTATTACAGATGTCCCCATTCCCCCACCCCTTTGCCCACATCCACCCAGCTTCTGTACCCCTTCCCTCTGGCATTTACCCGTTCTTTTAATTGGATTACTTCTTTGTCTTTTTGTTGCTTCCATTGTCTAAACTTCTCAGCATCCTCTTTCATCTGACGCATTAACTGTACCCGTTGGTTTTTCATCACCTGTAAAAACAAAAACCAGTACAAGTATTAGTCATCTGCATTTCCTCTAGGTTGATGTGCATATGGACAGACTAACCATTAAGAGGGAAAACTAAGCTGAGAAAGCCACCAATAGATTTTATGATTAAGCTTATCATACCCCTTGCTGTGCTTGCACAGGTTCTCTGAGTATAGACTACACAAATAAACACTCTGAAGTAATAAAAGCAAAAATGTACCTATAAGCTAAATCCAGTCCTAAATTCATGCTATATAAATGAAGTTTCAAGGAAATATCTACTAATCCTCAAGAACAAATCCACTTAGCAACCATTATATCTAAAGGTTTTAGTACAAGTAGCCTGAAGCAGCTACTTTGCAGATAAGTTGAACATTCAATAGCTGAAAATTTTCTCTAGGTGTCTGTCATTTTGCAACTACTTTACAAAATTATTCCACATAATCATGGAAGGTGGTCAGGATATTACCACTAAATATTAAGGTATTTTTTGCCCTTTGGTTTCAGAGAATCTAACATTAAACTCTGAATGTCAAAGAAGGGTTTTGTTATTCAGATTCGAGATGTCCACTAGAACAATGTTCTGCAAAAGGAACTTTGGTGGAGATTCTCACACTTGAAGTGATGACCCTGCCTGGTACTCTCTCACATGAAAACACCTCTATAGTATAATTCCATATAGAACACTTATGCTTATAAGTTTCAGTAGGATAAAATGCATGGATGGAGTTTAATACCCGTATCTCCTGGTTCAGTTTGGAGATGGTACGCTCTGTGGATTCTTTCAGCTTCAGAAGTTTGGACTGTTCATTCAGTTTCTTCTTTAGATCAGCTATTTGACCCTCTAGCTCCTGGAGACGTTTGCGGCGGCGCTCACTCAACCTAAACACAGATGTTGTAGAAATGAAGACTAGAAACAGCAAAGCCTGACTTCAAAAGACATAATGTTAGACTCCCAGGCTCACAACCCTAATACATATAAAATAGGTGGCCGTCACATAGCCATCTTTAAATATGAATACCACCCAAACAATCAAAACTGCCTCAATAATGGGGCCTAATACAGAGTCAAAGAACAATTTTTTTTGAGTATATAACAATGCAATTGCCTCAATACACGCCAACCTCCGTACCACTATGTGTTAAAAGGATGGTTCTTTGAAGCCATTTCACTTCACTTTAGCTCTAAGAAATAATTCTGATGGTTATTACATAAGTATGAGATAGAAAGTAAACATTCAGCATAACTTTTAAAAACATTACCTTTAGACTCAATAGAAAGATATAACAGTCACTGAGTAAAAAGAAGATAGAATAGCCAATAAGGCAGAAGTTTGAGGGAGAGTAGGGTATTCTGGTTATCTATCTTGGTTTTATTCTTAACTAAGAAATGGCTAGATTTATTTTTCATTTACTAGCCTGGACATTAATTCTATTCACAAACTAATTTACCATCAGCGCAGGGATAAATTGTTGCCATCTGGTAGGTCTGATAATTTTTCAAAATCCAGCTCAAATGCTAACTTCTTGTAAAGCCTTCCTTGATCATACCAGCCTAAACTGATATCTCCTGCCTCTGAACTCTTAAAGCAATTATTGCCTAAGAAATTTATGTGGCTACTAATCATGTGCTGTGTTACAGCATTCTTTTATTGTCATCATGAGATGTTATTAAAAATCTCAATTAAATAACTTTTCTTCTGCTTAGGTCTCTCCTCCACAACTAAGTTTAAAATTTGTGGGTGCAGGATATGGCTCTTTTACTTCTCTACTTCCTCCACAGCTCCTCATACATAGTAGGAACTTTGATATGATATTTATTGACTTTATTCTTACTTGGCTTGGTTGATATCCTTTTTTGTTGTCTGAAGTTCAAGAACCAATTCTTCCTTTTCCTTTTGCAGATTGATGACTTCCAATTCTAGATTTTTTATGTTATCCTACAAATGTTATAGGTCAGAGAGAAAGAAGAGATTAAAGGCAAAGGAAGAAAATCACTTGAACATTCCACGTTTAAGAAACTATGCACTCAATTTCACCACTTCAATTGCATACTAAAAACATTTGTACTTGATTTGATGGAGATTAATGTCATGTAGTGGGAAAAGTATGGACTTGGACCAAAAGGCTGAGCTTGAGACTTGATTCCAGCACTTACTATCTAAATATCATAAGGAAAGTAACTTCATTTCTTTTTGCCTTAGTTTTTGTGCAGAATAGAATTAATATAGCAGGCATGAAGCTACTATCTTTATTTTTTAAATATATTTTCATTGACATCAGAGAGGAAAGGAGAGGGAGAAAGAGATAGAAACATCAGTGATGAGATGTTTGATAAAACCCCACCTAAGCTGCTGCCTCCTGCACCCCACACTGGGGATTGAACCCGCAACCTGGGCATGTGCCCTGACCAGGAATGGAACTATGACCTCCTGGTTCATAGGTTGATGCTCAACCACTGAGCCACGCAGGCAGACTACTATCTTTAAAAAGGCCTGCTTGTAAGACTAGCCCATGGCTCATGTCTGGAAACTTGAATTTGGGTAGAGTTTCCACCATTCTCTAACGAATGAGTGGCTCACTATGCCTAAACTGTTTAAAAAATATAATTTATCCTAAACACATGCTTTCCTTCTGGGAGTTTAGAATTTTGATATGTGCTAGGCAGAGAATACCTACATAAATGACCCCTGGTAAAATCCCTGGATTCCTAGGCTCAGGGGAACCTCCCTGATAGACATTTCACACGTGTTGTCACAACCCATTGCTGGAAAAAGTAGGCACATACTGGGTGATTCCACTGGGAGAAGATTCTTGGAAGCTTGTACCTGGTTTCCTTGAGATTTTGCCCCATGTGCCTTTTCCCTTTGCTGATTTTGCTTTGTGTCCTTTCACTGTAATAAATCTTAGCTTTGAGTATGACTATATGCTGTGTCCTGTGAGTCCTCCTTGGAGAATTGTCGAACCTGGGGGTGGTTGTGGGGACCACCAAGCATTTCCCTATCTATATAAACAGGTAACAACACCATTTACCTCACAGGGTTGTTGGGAAGATAAATAAGACAAAAAAGTAGACATTTTGTAAACTGTAAAGGGCTGCACAAACATCCTTATATTCAGAACTTTCAAACATATGTACTACTATTCAGTAGCAACTGTAGTTCTGCATGCATTTAGAAAACCAATTCTAGAAAGTTAAGTTTGGTAATTTTCAAGATTGGGAAAACCCAATGAACAGATTCTTTCCTGTTACCATAACTAAAAAAGATGAAAGGAAAATAGGTGACTGAGTAGTTGACAGCCAAGAAGATTATAAGCAGGCCTTAGACCAGTAGTGAAATCACACAAAGAAGCAGAGGCAGGTTAGGTGGGGCTTTATCAAACAAGCTTTCTAAATTGGCAAGAGCTGTTTTCCACAAAATATACTGAGCCACTTCTGTATAACCAACAAAAATCCATCTCATTGTTTTATAGTTACCCTGCATATTTAAACTAGCAATAAAGTATGTGTATATGTCTGTGTATATTTATAGAACTAACACATGAAAACATTCTTGTAAAAAAAAAGTCCAGATAAAACATATAAAGGGCAAGTCCCCATGACTGCCCCACCCCTGCCAAAATTCCAGTCCCCTCTCCAGAAGTAACCACTGTTATCGGCTTAATCCAGACCTTCCAGATATTTTTCTAGATGTTTACATAGTCTAATTATTTACACATATATGTAAGTGCATAGACCAGTGGTCGGCAAACTCATTAGTCAACAGAGCGGCAAACCACGGCTCGTGAGCCGCAGCTTGCTGACCACTGGCATAGACTATATATGTAATTAATAAATATACTGTAGAAAATTTCTAGTATACTATATGTCAATAGATAGTAAATAAAGTATATACACACAAATGTGCATATATATATCTGTGTGTACCTATTACAATGTATTAAAGATAAATAGAATTACACTTATGTATATATTATTCTGTAACTTGCCTTTTTTAAAACCTGGTCTTGGAGATTTATTTATATCAGTGCATATATAGCTCTATCTCATTCTGTTTTTTTCCATAATTAAATATTCTTATTCTTATGCACATGTGCAAGGTTTTTCTAGGGTAGAGACAAGTGGAATTATAGGATCATGGCGGGTACACATTTTCAATTTCAACAGATACCGCCAAATTGTCTTCCAAAGTGGCTGTTCCAATTTACACTCTTGCCAGCTATGTATACAAGTAATTGTTTTCCTGCACACTTGTCAACATTTGATATTACTACACTTCCAAATTTGTAGCAATCAGATGGGTAAAAAATAGTATGTCTTCATTATATATCCCATATTCAGTCAATAATTGCCTCACCAACTTCACAAAAGGAATTATTCAAATATATGAGTCCTAGGCTACTATAACTCATGGTAATCTTCATTAGAAGCTATTCCTTCTCAAATTTTTCTATGGCAATGCTTCACAGTGACAGAAAAATAGTTTAGAACAGTGGTCGCCAGCCTTTTGGACCCCGCGGACCACCGGTTGGCGAACGCTGCTCCAAAGGTTTCCTTAAATCAGCAGTTGCCAACCTGTCAGACCTCACAGACCACCAGTGGTCCGCGGACCACCGGTTGGCGACTGCTGGTTTAGAACAAAAAAACTACCTTATTTTTTAGAAAAAGAGAGACAGTTGATGGGCGGAGGGTGGGAGGGGTGGGTAAGAGATCAACCAAAGAACTTGTATGCACGTAACCATAACCAATGGACACAGACAATAGGGAGTGGTGAAGGCCTGGGCTGGAGAATGGAGGTGGGCTGGCAGAGGACAATGGGGGATAAAGTGGAGATATGTAATACTTTTTAACAATAAGAATTAAAAAAAAGAAGTACAAATTAGCAGGTATACAATAGTCATGGGGCTGTAAAGTACAGCATAGAAAATATAGTCAATAATCTATATATATAAAAGCCCAGTGACCAGAATGATGGAACGACCAGTTGCTATGACACTCACTGCAGCAGCCAACTGGCCTGATCGGGACCCCTATTGGCCCCTCCCCAAACTTCTGCAGCCCCTCCTCCCGACCAGCCTGGCCCCTGATGGCCCCCCCACCCTGATTGGGGATGGGGCCGGCTGGCCAACTGCCCATAGTCCCTCCCCCTGGCTGGCCCCACCCTCAATAACCCCCCACCCCAATAGGGGGTGGGGCCAGCCAGCCAAGCACCCATGGCCCCTCCCCTTCACTGACTCATCCCCTATTGGCCCCTCACCTCTACTGGGCGTGGGGCAGGCCAACCTCCTGTGTCTCCCCCCCACCCAGGCTGGGCCAGCCAGACACTACCCATGCATGAATTTGTGCACTGGGCCTCTAGTCTATATATTAGTATATAAAAGGCTAATATGCTAAGTGTCCAACTGTCTGACCAGTTGCTATGATGCGCACTGACCACCAGGGGGCAGGCATTCAACATAGGAGCTGCCGTGACATGCACTGGCCATTTACAGAGAAATGGCACCATGGACCTGGCACCCACAAAGCAACACTCAGCTTCCCCACAGTGGGACACCGGCCCTGCCACCACGCTGGAGTGACAGCCCACCAAATCCAGCTGAAGCTGCTGAGACCCCATGGCGCAAAATGCGGTCCACAGGCCAGCCCAGCCTAGAAACAGTGGCTGTGGGTGCTGGGTAATGACGTCACATGGCAATGCCCAGCTTCCTCTCCCTAGCAACTAGCCTCCTTGGAGTTTCTTCATCCCAGGAACACAACTTGCTTTATAGTCAGGTAGAAACATTTTTACACTTTAACCCAGCCGTGGGCAAACTATGGCCTGCGGGCCGGATCCGGCTGTTCTATCCGGTTCTCTTGCTCTCCCCTCCACTCCTTTACTTTGAATTTATATTAGTTCACACAAACACTCCATCCATGCTTTTGTTCTGGCCCTCCGGTCCAGTTTAAGAACCCATTGTGGCCCTCGAGTCAAAAAGTTTGCCCACCCCTGCTTTAACCAAATGTCTGTGAAGGGTTTTCCCATGCCTCATCTCATTTGATCCTCACAGAAGTCCTGGAGTAGGTAGATAGGAGACTCGGTGGAATCCTATTTCCTTTTAATTAGCCAGAAACCGGAGATTTAGAAAGCTTAGAAACTTGACCCCAACTGAAAAGAAGAAATGGTGGACCTTGAAAATGACTTCAGGTTTTCCCACTGTGCAGAATGTACTCAAACACTGCTGCAGTTAAATATTTTACCCTTTGTTCTCCCTGCATGATCTACAATAATAATCTACTTAGTGTTGATATTTACTGCTGTGTTGCTGACAATTACCTGAAAGAGAAGTTGGGGTGCTTCACTGGGCTGGAAAAAGTTTAGGTACATCAGAAAGCAGGTCTAATTAAGCAAGTTTATATACACTGAGTGGCCAGATTATTATGATCTCTGAACGCATAATAATCAGTGTGTGTGTATGTGTGTGTGTGTGTGTGTGTGTGTGTGTGTGTGTGTGTGTATATATATATATATATATATATATATATATATATATATATATATATATTAGAGGCCTGGTGCATGAATTTGTGCATAGGTGGGATCCGGCCAGCCTGGCCAAGGGGATGGGATATGGGTGGTTGGTTGGCCTGCCTGCTGGTCAAACTCCTGGTTGAGGGGACAATTTGCATATTAGCCTTTTATTATATAGGATATACACTGAGTGGCCAGATTATTATGCATTCAGAGATCATAATAATCTGGCCACTCAGTGTATATATATATAAAGCTCTTGCTGGCGCCAATTGCACACGTGTGTTTCAATCTGTCATTGTTGATCATGAATTTGGTTGACACTTCTATTATAGAGAAAGGGTGAATAGTGATATTAAAATATTTCTTCTAATTAATTTCCTTTCAATGTGCATGAATTTGTGCACTGGGCCACTAGTATTATAATAACTATGCATGGTGCTAGATGGTGCTAGATTTATCAGGATGATCACTTTGTAAATTATATAAATGTCCACTCACTGGGTTGTGTATCTGAAACTATACTGTACCCCAACTCTAATTAGAAAATAAAAATATTAAAATAAAATAAAAAAGAGTACAAGAGGAATAATTTTTCAGCCTAACCATTAATCCTTTGTTTACCCTGCAAAGCCCAAAATACATTCAACCTAAAAAAAAAAAGCTTAATTTTAAATCCTGTTAACATGGAGACTGAGCTACATATTTAACTTACTCCCTCCTAATCCCATTAAAGTGAACTAAAAGATGGGTATAAATCGACAAAGATGAAGAGAGCAGTCAAAAGATATAAACACAATTTTGTAAAAGGAAAACAAGTGATAATTGACTTAGCAGAAATGAAAAGCTAAAATACACCTATAGGACAAATGACAAGAAGCAATAAGCCAATTTATACTATAGAACCACAGAGAAGAGCAGAGATTTCCTCTCTGGACAGACCAAACCCGATGGGATGAACTCACAGACAGCAAACATAGTGGAAGGCAGGAATAAAGTATCATACTGCTGATGGAGGATTAAATAAATGTCTGTAAATGACTGGAAAGACTCCAACTCCCTTATTTTTCTCTGGGTTACCAGAAGTAGGGCATATCACCACTCTGCCCACATAACTCCAGGCAGGAGAATGAATGATTTTTTTTATTAGAAACTGATCAGCCCAAGAGAAACCCATGTATACACAACTTCCTATTGTTTTTAGTGCCTCCCTGTTAAATATAAATGGACAGCTGAAAATCATTGGACATTTGGGGCATGTTTCTTACCTGAAAAAAAGATCAAAACAAAAACACTAAAGTAAGAAATTTGGAAGAAACAGAGGTAAGGAAGGAAGAAGAGAACCTCAACAAAATTTAATTTCTATTCTTATAGCTAAACACTATATCCGTAAAAAAAAAATACATAGCAGCACAATTTACCATAGCTAAGATTTGGAAACAGCCTAAGTGCCCACCAGCAGATGAGTGGATTAGAAAACTGTGGTACATCTACACAATGGAATACTATGCTGCTGTAAAAAAGAAGGAACTCCTACCATTTGCAATAGCATGGATGGATCTGGAGAGCATTATGCTAAGTGAAATAAGCCAGTCAGAGAAAGATAAATATCACATGATCTCACTCATTTGCGGATTATAATGAACAACATAAACAGATGAACAAAAACAGATCCAGAGACAGAAGCATCGATCAGACCGTCAAACCTCAAAGGGAAGGTAGGGGAGGGTGGGGGTAAGGGGGAGAGATCAACTAAAAGACTTGTATGCATGCATATAAGCATAACCAATGGACAGAGACAGCAGGGGGGCGAGGGCATGTATGGGAGTGGAGTGGGGGGACAATGGGGGGATATGGACACATATGTAATACCTTAGTCAATAAAAAAAATCAATTAAAAATACATAGCCTAGTAAAGAAATAATACAAGAAGACCTCCCATTAAAGGAGAATTCAAATTTCTAGATTGAAAGGACACACCAAGCACCAAGCACAATAAATGAGAAAAGACCCATACCAAGGTGCATCGCTATGAAATTAAATAACACTTTGGGACAATGAAAAGATTCTAAAAGTTTCCAGAGGGAAAAATATAGGTAAAATAAAAAACCATCACAAATTATAATGGACTTCTTAACAGCAACAATGGAAAAAGAAGACAATAGAGCAAAGCCTTCAAAATTCTGAAAAAAAAATTTCCATTGTAGAATTCTAAATCTAGCCAAATTAACAAGTGTAAGAAGAAGAACGACAAAAAGTATTTGCAGGCATGCAACTGCTTAAAACATTTTCCTTTCATGTACACTTTCTTAGAAAGTTATTATGGTTTGTATTCTACAAAAAGGTGTATCACAAGAAGGAGGAAGACATGAGACATGAAACATATTCTTAGGATGATGGTCACAGATTGATGGCTGTGCAGTAGGCCTAGAGCAGTGGTCGGCAAACTCATTAGTCAACAGAGTGGCAAACCGCAGCTCGCAAGCCACATGTGGCTTGCGAGCCGCAGTTTGCTGACCACTGGCCTAGAGAAAGCAAACCAGGACAGAAGATTTCAGGAGGGTTGTCTTCAAAAAATAAAGGGATTGATAAATTATCTGGTGTAGTTGACCACACTGAGAGGAGTTTCATCATTCTGTTAAGTTTGGAGATAAATTATTAACAGGTACATAGAAGACTAAGTAAATGAAAAAAATGAGATTATTATAGTCGATCAAAGATGGTACCTATGGGTAGATGCTGAGCTCACATTCTTGCAAGAATATATCAAATGTATACCTGTATTTAGATCAAATCTTCCTAAGAAAAAACTGTGAGCCAACTGAAAAGCCTCTGCACAATAAACAAGAGAGAGTGACTACCTAGAGAACATTGGGGAACCACGAGGGCTCTCTTGGAGCAGAGAAAACAACCCAGCACTGGAGCAATGGGTGGGCCCCATTGTTAACATTTCCCCTGAACCTGGATAGCAGGTGGGAGCTCCATCCAGGTTCTCTGGAAGACCTGCAGGGTGCTGTAGCATGTCCCCAGCCACCCCTACTTGAGCTAGACCCAGGAGAAACAGGAGAGTACCAAAGTGTGCACACAAGGGGACCATCTAATCCAGCAGGTGCAGCTGCTTTGTGCTCCCACTTGGCTGCACACACAAGGGGTTCTCCTACCTGGAGAAAGTATGGAGACAACAAAATACTGCAGTGCTCACTTACAGGTTGACCTGTCCAAAGACAGTGTGGAGATAGTGGGGTGCTACTGTGTGCTCATGTGGGGTTCTCACTCCTAGAAAGAATGGGGAGCTAACAAAACACTATGGTGCCCACACACAGGACTGCCCATTCCAGAGAAATTGCGGAGACAGTGGGGCACCACTGCATGCATAAGTGGGGCTGCCCAACCAGAAGAAAGTGTGGAGTCAGAAAAACTGTGTGGTACCCACATACCAGACTGCCCCATGTGGAGTGAGTGGGATGCTGCTGTGCACCCACCCATGGCAGGAGCTCCTGCCACTGTCCAGGAGAGATTTCAGAAATACCAAAGTGTTGCTATGTGCACCCATGCATGGCTGCCTCAACAGGAGAAAGGGCCTAGCTAGCAGGACATTGAGCTGCAGGAAGGCAGAGTGGCCCCACCCAGACCCTGCTCTGACTTAGGATAATTTAAGCAACAGGGCATGCACACAGGGCTGTCTATGGAGTGAGAGGGGTGTGGTTGAGCTTGCAAGGAGCTGTACTGCTCAGAAAGGGAGCAGAACTAGCAAAGTGCTGAGGTGTGTACACACAAGCCTGCCCCAATGGGAGAGGGAGTGGATTAGGCGGGGTCTAAAGAGGCAAGCTCACAAAGCAACCCTGCACAGACCCTGATCACAGCCAATTAAAGCAACAGGGCACTCCAAGAGCCCAGGGAGAAGCCCCATGTACATCAGGCAACCCCACCCAGATAATAAGGACAAGGAAGCAAGCACACATCAGGCTACTCCACCCAGAACACACCCCTTCAGCCCAGGTGACGCATGAGGTACCACACATACCTGGCCCAACCAGCACCTGCCTGCCAAAACTATTCAATACACAATCTACTCAGAAACTACTCTTTCAGACTGAGAAAGATACTTATTCTCTCCAACTCACAGTAATAAACACATAGAGTCAAACAAAATGGGGAGACAGAAGGATATGCCTCAAATAAAGGAACAAGGAAAAACCCTAATGAAATGGAGATAAATAATTTGCTTGATAAAGAATTCAAAGAAATGGCCATAAGGATGCTCAACAAACTTGTGACTACAAGAAAAACTTCATAGAACACTTCAACAAAGAGATAGAAAATGTAAAGAACAAATCAGAGATGAATATAATAGGTGAAATAAAAAATACATTAGAAGGAATAAACAGCAGATTAGTTAAAACAGAAGGATGGATTAGTGACCTGGATGACAAATTAGTGGAAATCACCCAATAAAAACAGCAAAATGAAAAAAGAATTTAAAAAATGAGGATAGTATGAGATCTCTGGAATAACACCAGCACACTAACATTTGCATTATAGGGATTCCAGAGGAGAAGAGAAGAGAGAAAGGGGCAGCAAGAATTTATTTGAATAAATAATATCTGAAAACTTTCCTAATCTAGGTAAGGAAACAGATATTCAAGTTCAGGAAATACAGAGAGTCCCAAGTAAGATGAACCCAAAGAGCCTCATGCCAAGACATACTCTAATGAAAATGGCAATAATTAAAGATAAAGAGTCAATCATAAAGGCAGAAAACAAACAAACAAACAAAAGCAACAAATCAAACAAGTCACAGACAAGGGAAACTCCACAAGACTATCATCTGATTTCTCAGAAGCAACTTTATTGGCCAGAAGGGAATGGCAAGATATATTTAAAGTGCTCCAAGAGTTCACAGCAGCACAATTCACCATAGCTAAGATTTGGAAACAGCCTAAGTGCCCATCAGCAGATGAGTGGATTAAAAAACTGTGGTACATCTACACAATGGAATACTACGCTGCGGTAAAAAAAGGAGTTCTTACCATTTGCAACAACATGGATGGAGATGGAGAGGATTATGCTAAGTGAAATAAGCCAGGCAAAGAAAGATAAATATCACATGATCTCACTCATTTGTGGAATATAATGAACAACATAAACTGATGAATAAAAATAGATCCAGAGACCGAGAAACATCAATCAGAACGTCAAACCTCAGGGAAGGTAGGGGAGGGTGGGGGTAAGGGGGAGAGATCAACCAAAGAACTTATATGCATGCATGTAAGCCTAATCAATGGACACAGACAACAGGGGGGTGGGGGCATGAATGGGAGGTAGGGGGTAATGGGGGAATAAGGACACATATGTAATACCTTAATCAATAAAGAAATTTAAAAAAAATAAAGTGCTCCAAGATAGGAATCTATATCCTAAAATACTTTATCCAGCGAGTTTATTACATTCAAACCTCAGTTCTCGAATGTCTCCCATCTCCAACAATTCGCTTCTCAACCTGACAACACTTTCATGTCTCTCAGGTGACAAACAAAGGAGAGACTGCGAGAGAGTATGAGTCAGCTTACCACTAAAGCTCATATTGTTAACATCTCAGGAAATTGTGCTATGAATATTTTTGTGTTATTTTGCTTTTGTTGCTGCTTATTATTATTTTCATTTTTACTGTACATTTCATAACCTTTTTGTTAAATTTTCATTTTACATTTCATGTCCCTTTTGCATCTAAAGCGTTTATTTGTAAATTAAACATTACATTAGACAGGTATCCTATATAATAAAAGAGTAATATGAAAATTAACCATCACTCCGCTACACCCACAAGCCATGCCCACCAGCCAATCAGGAGCAAATATGCAAATAAACACAACCAAGATGGCTACGGCCACAGAGAGCAGGAGGGAAGCTTGGGTTTCCCGGAAATGGAGGAAGCCAAGCTTTTCACCTGCCCTTGCCGGCCCAGGCCTCCACTCAAGGCTACAAAGTTTCAATGATAGAAGATACATAAAACCAAACAGAAATGGCAGCAGCCACAGAGCTGGAAAGAGCAGGAGGCTAGGGTTGCCCCCGGTGATGGAGGAAGCCAAGCTTTCCACACACCCTGGCCGGCCCAGGCCTCACTTAAGGCTACAAAGTTTCAATTATAGAAGATACATAAATCCCCCCAAGAAATGGCTGCCGCCACGGAGCAAGCAGAAGGCTTGGCTCCACTCCAGGCTACAAAGTTTCAATTGTAGAAGATAAATAAACCCCAGATCCCAGGGCCTCTGCTTGGGTCACCAGGGGGCGTGGCTGGCCTGCAAACCACCACAGGCCCCTTGCCCAGGCCACCCCACACCCCAAGGGAACCCCCACCCTGATCCAGGACACCCTTCAAGGCAAACCAGCTGGCCCCCACCCGTGCACCAGGCCTCTATCCTATCTAATAAAAGAGTAATATGCAGATTGACCATCACTCCAACACACAAGATGGCTGCCCCCATGTGGTCAGATATCCTGCCCCCATGTGGACACAAGATGGCCACCACAAGATGGCCAGCAGGGGAGGTCAGTTGGGAGGGACCAGGCCTGCAGGAGAGGGCAGTTAGGGGTGACCAGGCCGGCAGAGGAGGGAAGTTGGGGGCGAACAGGCCTGCAGGGAAAGGCAGTTGGGAGGGACTCAGGCCTGCAGGGGAGGGCAGTTTGGGGGGATCAGGCCTGCAGGGAAGGGAAGTTAGGGGTGACCAGGCCTGCAGGGGAGGGCATTTGGGGGGGACCCAGGCCTGCAGGGGAGAGCAGTTGGGGGGGACCAGGCCTGCAGGGGAGGGCAGTTAGGGGTGACCAGGCCTGCAGGGGAGGGCAGTTAGGGGTGACCAGGCCTGCAGGAGAGGGCAGTTAGGGGTGACCAGGCCGGCAGAGGAGGGAAGTTGGGGGCGAACAGGCCTGCAGGGAAAGGCAGTTGGGAGGGACCCAGGCCTGCAGGGGAGGGCAGTTTGGGGGGATCAGGCCTGCAGGGAAGGGAAGTTAGGGGTGACCAGGCCTGCAGGGGAGGGCATTTGGGGGGGACCCAGGCCTGCAGGGGAGAGCAGTTGGGGGGGACCAGGCCTGCAGGGGAGGGCAGTTACGGGAAAACAGGCTGGCAGGGGAGCAGTTAGGCATCAATCAGGCTGGCAGGTGAGTGGTTAGGGCGTGATCAGGCTGGCAGGCAAAAGTGGCTAGTGGCAATCAGGAAGGCAGGCAGGCGAGCAGTTGGGAGCCAGTAGTCCTGGATTGTGAGAGGGATGTCCGATTGCCTGTTTAGGCCCAATCCCACCGGGATCGGGCTTAAATGGGCAGTCGGACATCCCTCGAGGGGTCCCAGATTCGAGAGGGTGCAGGCTGGGCTGAGGGCCCCCGCTCCCCCTGTGCATGAATTTCGTGCACCGGGCCTCTAGTTGTACATAAGGTTAAAACATGGAATCATTTTGGGGGGGTCTGAAATGGATTAATTCAATTTACACTATTTCTAATGGGAATAATGATTCCATTTTTGAACAGCCCTCCAAAATGAATTAAGTTCTAGAACCAAGGTTCATTGTATTTAGAACTGAAGGAGAGATAAAGGATTTCCCAGACATGCAAAAACTAAAGGAGTTCGCCACACTAAATCAGCCTTGCAGAAAAGAACATACCAAGAAATAAGAAATGACAAGAAAGAAGAAAAAATCTCACTGGTAAAGGCAAATATACAATAATCAACCACTTAAAAAATTAATAGGAAGGTTAAAGGACAACATTAGCAAAATTAACTATAACTACAATAAATAATCAAGATATACACAAAACGAAAATATATAAAACATGACGTCAAAAACAAAGAGGGGAGGGAGGAGTACATATGTACTGCTTTTAGAATGCAATTGAACTTAAATGCTTATCAGCTTAATATAGACTGTTATAGATATAGATTGATATATATGAATCTTAAAGTAACCATAAACCAAAACCATGCCAAAAATATACAAAAAAATGAAGAGAAAGGAATCCAATTGAAACACTAAAGAATACCAACAAATCAGAAAGAGATCGAAAGAAGAAAAAGAGTAGAACAACAAAAACAATAAAAAACAATTGACAAAATGGCAATAAGCACATACTTATCAATGATTAATTTAAATGTAAAGGTTGTATATATGACAAGCCCACATCTAACATCATAGTTAATGGTGAAAAGAGGAAAGCCTTTTCTCTAAATCAGGAACAAGACAAAGATGTCAAAGTAAATAACTATTATTCATCACTAGTGCCCTGGTGCATGGATTCGTGCACACTGAAAAGAAATTAAGTAGAAGGTGGCTGGCTGGGCGGGACTGGGTGAGATGGGCTGGACACGCCCTGGAGCCAACCTTCCACAGTCCCTCCCTGGCTGGCCGCACCTGGGGCGGCACTATGGCTGGAAGGGTGTCTGCGGAGTGAGCGGGGTTCCTCTGGCAGGTGAGATCCCTTGGCCTGGCCTGCGGGGATCGGGCTGAAACTGGCTCTCTGACATCACCTGAGGGGTCCTGGATTGCGAGAGGGCGGTTCTCAGGTAATGCACCCTGGAATTGGGCTCCCTCCTCTCTGGTTCTGGGGTGTGTCACCCGAGAACTGCCGCTGCCAAGTCACTGCAGCTCAGCAGCTTCTGCATTGAGTGTCTGCTCCCTGCTGGTCAGTGCACATCATACCTACCAGATGGTAGACGGTTGCTTAGCCTTTTATATATAGAGATAGTTCTATACAGAGGAATCAGACAAGAAAAAGAAATAAAAGGCATCCAAATCAGAAAGAAGAAACAAAATTGTCACTACTTGCAGATGACATAATACTGTATATAGAAAACCCTAAAGCATCTACTAAAAATTAATAGAATTAATGAAAGAATTCAGTAAAGTAGCAGAATGCAAAATTAATATATGGGAATCTGTCACATTCTTATATACTACTAATAAGCAATCAGGAGAAATGAAGAAAAACTCCCAGTTACAATTGCATCAAAAAGAATAAAATACCCAGGAATAAACTTAACCAAGGAAGTGAAATACCTGTACTCTGAAAACTATAAGAGACTAGAGGCCCGGTGCATGAAAATTCATGCACTGGAGGGGGGCTCTCTCAGCCTGGCCTGCCCCCTCTCACAGTCCGGGATACCTCAGGGGTGGGAGGCGACCCAGTGATTAGGGGAAGGTGACGCCCCCATCACACCTCTGCTGCTGCCACTACCGGCAGCACAAGCCTTGGCCAGCCCTGGTTACCTGAGCCTCGGGCGGCCCTGAGTGGCTGGGCAGCCGCCATCCGAAGCTTGCCTGTGCCTCAGGCCGGCCCTGGGTGGCTGGCGGGGGGTGCGTTGAGGGGACTGGGGGACTCCGGAGGCAGGCGGACCCGGACTTGCCGTACGCCTGCCGCCCCGGCAGGGCTGAGGGGGACTGGGCGCTGCCATCTTGTGGCTATGGGCGCTGCCATCTTTGAGGGCGGAGCAGTCAATAAGCATATTCCCTCCTTATTGGCTGTGGGCGCCTCCATCTTTGCGACGGCATGAGGGTCAATTAGCATATTCCCTCTTTATTAGACAGGATTGAAGAAAGAAACTGAAGAGGACACAAGTAAATGAAAGTATATACTGTGCTCATGAATTGGAACAATTAATATGGTTTAAATGACCATACTATCCAAAGCAAGCTACAGATTCAACGCAATTGCAATCAAAATACCAATGGCATTCTTCTCAGAACTAGAACAAATAATTCTGAAATTGATATAGAACCACAAAAGATCCTGACTAGCCACAGAAATCTTAAGAAGAACAAAGTTGGAGGTATCATGATCTCAAACTAAAGTACAAATTTGATTTATAATAATCAAAACATATATTAAAAAGATCATACACCATGATCAAGTGGGATTTATTCCAGGGATGCAAGGCTGGTACAATATTTTCAAACTAATAAACGTGATATAACATATAAACAAATTGAAAGTCAAAAATCACATGATCACATCAATAGACACAGAAAAAGCATTCTACAACATCCAATACCCTTTTTGATAAAAAAAAAAAAAAACTCTCAGCAAAGTGGGAACAGAGGGAGCATATCTCAACATGATAAACCATATATGACAAACCTACAGCCAATATCATACTCAATGGGCAAAAACTAAAACCATTTCCCCTAAGAACAGGAACAAGACAGGTATGTCCACTTTCACCACTCTTATTCAACATAGTACTGGAAGTCATAGCCACAGCGATCAGACAAGAAGAAGAAATAAAAGACATCCAAACTGGAAAGGAGGAAGTAAAACTCTCATTATTCACAGAAGACATGATATTGTACATAGAAAACCCCAAAGATTCCATCAAAAAACTACTAGATTTAATAAGTGAATTAAATCTAAACAAACAACCCCATTTACCACTGTAACAAAAACATTAAGATACTTAGGAATGAACTTAACCAAGGAGGCAAAAGATCTGTACTAGGAAAATTACAGGACATTGAAAAAAAAAGAGAAGATATAAACAAGTGGAAGAATATACTGTGTTCATGGGTTGGTAGAATCAACATCATTAAAATGCCCATATTACCCAAGGTAATCTACAGATTCAATGCAATCCCGATTAAAATACCAATGGCATATTTCACAGAGCTAGAACAAATACTCCAAAAATTTATATGGAATAAAAAAAGACCCCAAATAGCTGAAGCAAGTTTGAGAAAGAAAAACAAAGTTGGGGGAATCAAAATACCAGATATCAAGTTATACTACAAAGACACTGTAATAAAAAAAGCCTGGTACTGGCACAAGAACAGGCACATAGACCAATGGAAAAGAAAAAATGAACCCAGAAATTGACCCAAGGCATTATGCTCAATTAATATTTGACAAAGGAGGCAAGAACATACAATGGAGTCAAGACAGTTTCTTCAATAAATGGTGTTGGGAAAATTGGACAGATACGTAAAAAAAAAAGAAACTAGAACACCAACTTACATCATACACAAGAATACACTCAAAATGAATAAAAGACTTAAATGTAAGCTGTGAAACCATAAAAATCCTAGAAGAAACCATAGGCAGCAAAATCTCAGACATCTCTTGTATCAATATGTTTACAGATATATTTCCTAAGCAAAGGAAACTAAGGAGAAAATAAACAAATGGGACTACATCAAAATAAAAAGCTTCTGCACAGCAAAAGTAACCATCAACAAAATGAGTAGAGAGCCCATTGTATGGGAGAACATATTTGGCAAGGATATATCTGATAAAGAGTTAATATCCAAAATATATAAGGAACTCATAAAACTTAACAAAAGGAAGACAAACAAGTCAATTAAAAAAAATGGGCAAAGGACTTAGGCACTTCTCCAGAAAGCACATACAGATGGCCAAGAGACATATGAAAAAAATGCTCAAAGTCACTAATCATCCAAGAGATGCAAAGAAAATGACAATGAGGTACCATCTCACACCTATCAGAATGCCTACCATCAACAAATCAATAAATGACAAGTGTTGGTGATGATGTGGAGAAAAGGGAACCCTAGCACACCGCTGGTGGGAATGCAGACTGGTGCAACCATTATGGAAAACAGTATGGAGTTTCCTCAAAAAATTAAATATGGAACTGCCATTTGATCCAGTGATCCCACTTCTAGGAATATATCCTAAGAAACCCGAAACACCAATCAGAAAGAATGTATGCACCCCTATATTCCTAGCAGCACAATTTACAATAGCTAAGATCTGGAAACAACCCAAGTGCCCATCAGTAGATGAGTGAATAGGAATTCTGTGGTACATTTATATCATGGAATACTATGCAGCAGTAAAAAAGAATATCTTATCCTTTGAGGCAGCATGGAGGAACCTGGAGAGTATCATGCTAAGTGAAATACCAGGTGTACCAGTTAATAATACGGATTTTGTAATCAAAGAAAACACAATAACTTCAAGAGAAACATCAAAAGTGCTTTATTCAAAGAAATGGCCATTGCTAGCTACACATTTCCCCCATCTTTCAGGTAATTTGTGGATACCTTCCCAATAGAACTTCTCTTGTTTTGAGGCAAACAATTCAGAGACCCAATTTTCCACTTCTTCGTACGTTTTGAAGTGCTTCTCAGAAAGTGCTTGTGCCATCGATCACAACAAGTGGTAATCTGAAGGAGCAAGGTCTGGTGAATACGGTGGGTGGGTTAATACTTCCCAGGCAAGATCTTTTAATGTGTCTTTAACTGGTTTTGAAGTGTGTGATGGTACGTTATCAGAAAGCAAAATTACTTTGTCGTGTATTCTAGCCCATTCTGGTCGTTTCATGATCAAACGTGGTTCAAATTGATTATTTGTTGTTGGTAGTAATCAGTATTAACGGTTTCACCTGGTTTTAGAAGCTCATAATATACCACACCTTCCTGATGCCACCAAACGCAGAGCATTGTCTACTTTCCGGAGTGATCTGGCCTTGCAGTCGATGTTGATAGTTGACCTGGATCAACCCATGATTTTGTGCATTTGGGATTCTTAAAATAAATCCACTTTTCATTGCCAGTCACAATTTGATGCAAAAAAGACTTTCTTTCGTGCTGTTGAAGCAACATTTTATTGATGACTTTTCGGTTTTCCATTTGTCTTTCGTTCAGTTGATGTGGCACCCATTTTCCTTCCTTTAAAATCTTTCCCATTGCTTGTAAATGATTGGAAATTGTTTGCTGAGCAACGTTTAATCTTTCTGCAAGTTGTTTTTGAGTTTGACACGCATCTTCATCCAATAATGCTTGTAATTGTTGGTCTTCAAACTTTTTTGTTGACCTGGACGTTCTTTGTCTTTCATATCGAAATCATCACTTTCAGAACGTTTAAACCAGCATTCACAAATATCTTGAGATAGAGCATGTTCACCATAAGCTTTCTGAAGTATACGATAACTTTCAGCAGCACTTTTCTTCAAAATAATGAATTAAAACTTCCCGCAAATGCTCTTTTTTGGGCACAAAATTTGACATTTTTAAGCATAAAAATATCTATGATGTGGGAACGCCGAATCCATTTGCAGCTAGGGTTCAAGGTCTGGAGAAGGGGCTGCGCACAAATGAATATACTAGACAAGAAATACAAATTTAGAATGAATGGGGAGCCAGGCGGAGACCTTACTCTCTAGTGGAGAGTCTCCCTGATTTCTTGGTCTCCTTTGCTTCTATTTACTAGAATACACATTTTCCCTTTAGCAAAGCAAACAGGGATATCAAAGGTAATATTTGGTAAACAGTAAAAGGATTATCAGGTTAGGGGATTGCCTTCAGCCATTCAGCCAAAAGCAGGGCAATATTATGCTGATTTTCAGCCCTTGCTGAATATCAAAGTCCATTAGCCTTCCAGTGGACTTCTTGCATAATTATGCTAACTACTTGTTGGTCTTAGCCTCTGGCATTTTCCCCTTTTTGTTTTCTTAATAATCTTAGAAAGGTGTACGCCATTCACTGGGCTTGAGTCCCTTTAAGACTTTTAGATCCAATGAAAAGGATTGAGTTCTTTCATGTCCTTTTAAACTGCTGCCAGGCATTTAAGGAATTAGTTTGTAGTAGGCTGCTTTCTGGGCCATCAGTTCTTTGAGACCCCTTCCCAATCACTGCCCCCTGTGACATGACAGCAATGATACTCGAGTTCTCAATGGTGGACAAATGGTGGGCAATGGCATTGCAGATCTGACCTTCTTTGGCTTGGTCCAGGGCAACCTGCGGCCAATGCACAGCTGATGACTGCTAGCATGGTAAGTCATCAGAGCGTTTAAACTAGCATTCACAAGTATCTTGAGATGGAGCATGTTCACCATAAGCTTCCTGAAGTATACGATAACTTTCAGCAGCACTTTTCTTCAAAATAAAGTAATGAATTAAAACTTCGCACAAATGCTCTTTTTTTGGCACAAAATTTGACATTTTTAAGCATAAAAATATCTATGATGTGGGAACGCCGAATCCATTTGCTAGCTACACATTTCCCCATCTTTCAGGCTAGCTACCACCCCCCATCTCTGGACTGTTTCTCCTCTGTCTCGTCAGCATGTTGCTTGGGGCTACTGCTATCTGTGGTTGGAGTAGTCTGGTCATCTCCTCTCTCTGATCCATTGTTGAAGTTTCCTCACGGGCTTGAGGGAGTTTTCTGGAAATACACAAGCGTATCCTCGACCAAAGGTTAATAAAGGGACCCTTCCATAAACCAGACTTGGGATCTTTCCATTTAACCAGACCATTTTCCTTTGGCTTATGTAATTCCATGGGTGTTTCGCAATCAGCATTACAAGTGAAAAAATTTAAAGTGAAAAAATTTAAAGTAATTAAGGATTGATGTAGTTTACTTATAGGGTATTTCTCCACTATTCCCCCTTTTTTGTTTTAACATGCAAAGGGGATATTTTTTGCTTGCTGTACAATATTTTGGCTTTCGAAAATCCTTCAATGCAGCCCTGATAGCTTTTAATTCAATTCTTAGCACAGAAGTATGACTGGTCTAGATGACTTGGTCTTAATTCATTGCATGATAAGCAGCTTTACTATAAGATGAGCCATCAGTAGAAAATAGTTAATGCTTCAGGAATAGGTTCCTGCCTAGTACAACTAAGTTCCCCTGAATATTAACTTATTTCAATTTGCCAACTTAAATCAGTCTGAAATAAGGCTTATTTTCTAACTTCATTTGTCCTTAGGTGTGGACAGTAAATCACACTAATTGTATTTCTGCTATCAGTCTTTGATTATATTGACATAAGCTTTTTTAGGGAGGCAAAATGCAAATTATTTACTTTTCTTTTTGAGGCCGAATACATTGATTTTTAATTATAATTTTCTAGATATTTGAAGGGAATCTCCTTCTGTTTTTTTCTCCCAGAGTAATTTCTATACCACATTTAGTGAGTTTCTTTAAAAAACTTTTTCTTTCTTTTAAACAGAGCAACAAACTTGGTTGCTTTTCAGATGCTGGCCAATACTGCAATGCATACATATCAAGTAAAAGTAACTCTTTTTACTTATGGTGTCTTATAAATGGTGAGATTCAATGCTTGAATAGTAACTTTTAGTTTACTTTATAAATAGTAGTGGAAGAGATTTTAAAATTTCTTCTTTTTATTAAGCTTAAAATTTACTTTTAAACAGCATTCTTTTTGGCTAGTGCTCATTTTCATATGTGTGAAAATTTTTACTTTGGCCTTTACTAGAACCAGGTTGCTTATAAAATATTGGCTTCTCATATAAATGAGATTATATGAGACCTTGATTATATTGTAGAAAGCTAACTTATTAAGTAATTAAAGTATGCACCTTTTTGAAAAAGCAGGGTAAGCAAACTTATACATTTGACCTATCAAGTACAGATGCTGCCCCATCCCCCTAGCACTGTGGTCGGCAAACTGCAGCTCACGAGCCACATGCGGCTCTTTGGCCCCTTGAGTGTGGCTCTTCCACAAAATACCACGGCCTGGGCGAGTCTATTTTGAAGAAGTGGCGTTAGAAGAAGTTTAAGCTTAAAAAATTTGGCTCTCAAAAGAAATTTCAATCGTTGTACTGTTGATATTTGGCTCTGTTGACTAATGAGTTTGTCGACCACTGCCCTAGCATATTTGAAGAGCAGGCTGTTTGAGGCTTCTTGTCTTAAAATTCCATTGCTAAATAATCTGGTTTTGCTTAAGAGGTATTCAGCAACTTTGTCCTGCCCTCCCTTAGAGGTTGAAACTTTTATCATATTTAAAATATATGTATATAAATAGAACACAGTTATTAATTTTTATTTGATAAAGCTTCCCACGTGATTTCAAGTATATTAGATTGGCCTAATTTGGTTTAAAAATATTTCTTTTAAGAAGAGAGAATAAATCCTTGAATCATTCCAGGGCCCTTGAAATGTCCCATGGCTATCTCTCCGTTAAAGTCTTGAAATTTAACTTGGAACGATCATCAAATATACATAACCCAAAGATTATATTATATACTTTTTGTAATTATTCAAAAAGATATTAATTAAATTTAAACTGTTTTTTTATATTAAAAATTTGGTTCAGACCATAGAATTAATTCTTCTTTTGTAATTAGACCATATAAAGTATTATATTCTAGGTTGAAATTTTACCACATGTAGTACACATAAGGACAACAATATATTTTGAACTATTAATTTCTCCAGAGAAAATACAAGAATTATTTTCTCAAAAATGAATTTCTATACTTTATGTATTTTATTATTATAACTATATAATCTTTCCCAATTTAATTTGAACTTAAAACTCTTAGAAGCTTCAAAAAATATTTGTAGGTGGCAAGTTAAATACTTGGCATTTCTCACATTAGTAATACCTATCACATTTTTAAGGGTATATTTCAAATAAAATATAAGACATATTTAATTAATAGATTCAAATCTATCCTCTAGATTTTTCATATGAGGCAAACTCAGATTAATATTTCACTATTTTGCTATTTTAAAATATCTAGATATTTAATAATTTATTAATTAATTTAGCAAACTCCAAAGCTTTAAGTTGCCAAAGTCTTGGGAAGTAAGCCTGTAGCTGTTTGAATTTTAAAACAGCCACATTCTTCCTTAGCGATAACATCTAAGGTTACTGCTGCGAGAAATGCAACCGGCCCCCTCCTCCATCAGAGAGTGCAGTCAGTCTCCCCCTGAGTGACTGGACCCCCACCATTAATATACCTATAATTAGTACTGAAAAGCCACCACAAATTCTTCATTTTAGTTACATCTATCCATCCATGTTTCAACAATTTTGAGATTATAAAGCCAATTATTATTATCCAAGGCATTTACTTTGGCAAATTCTGTAACAGAGATAACTTACTTTCAGTGGCTTTAATGTTAACCTTGGAATGCAGTTTATTATTATTCAAGAACTACCTATTATTATGGAAACGCTAATCTTGTTGCCTAAACACAGCCTGTATATTTTCCTTGTGTCATTTTTGCCATCTTTTAAAGAAAAACAGTCTTGAGTTTATTCTATAGCATCCGTAAAGAGATGGGGCTTAAGAGGCTACCCAAAATCGGGCGGGGCGTGCCTTCTCTTAAGCTAGCCTTTTTCTCTTCACGGGTACAGAAATCCCAGATGCATCCCCAAATTTTGAAAATGTCTTATTTATCCAAATTTCAAATGACAGACTGGGAAATAAAAACATGGCAAAAATGAGACTTTTAACAGCACTCTCAGGAGTGGGCGTCCATTTTACAGGATCACCAAGACCTAGTAATTAATGGGCTGGGGCCTTTTTTAGTTATCTATACCTCCCATTGTTTCCTAGGATATGTACTATCCGCCATGTGTCTCCCCACCCCCACATCCTGTTTGCTCTGGGAAAATTCAGTAAATGGCCTGGCCACCTAGGTTTCTTTTCTTATTAAATTAAATCAAATCAAAGGCATGCTTAATAGACTAACAATAAACAATAAAGACAGATAAAACAACAATCAACAGACAAGCGCCCATAACATATAGACAAGACTTAATAAATCAAGAGTTCTGTTCATGGATCTTTTCCTATTCTGCTCTCCATAGCATTGACTGGCCTCTAAAGTTATTTTAGCTAAAATCTGCCTGTCCCAAGGCATCATATGGTAATTTTCAGACAAAGCATTAAAGAATCCTTTTGTAAAAAGACAGATAGCTCCATTTTCTCTAGCTGTTGAGCCTTTCCACATTAGAGGTGGAGGATCCAGGGCCTTAGTATTACAGACTGTTGATCCCCAATATGAATTAGGCATAATGCAGTTTGAATAAGAGCCCACCTAGTTAAAGATGACAAGGGCATTCGTTTTCCTTGAGCCTGATTTAAGAGAGTACCTTTTGACATTTTAATTTCTTTATCCTTGAGCATACAAGCTAAAAATTTACAATATTTTTGCCTTTTATTCGAATTCTTCACCATTATAGCCTGGCTTGAAATAAAAGACGTTCCCGCCTACTTACGGCTCACGACTTCCGAAGCTTGGCATGGGCTTTGTGAGCAGTGAGTCTTCCCACCTTTCCAGTGCACTTCCCACCTTTCTGGTGAACTTTGCTTTTCACTCCGGTGAATCTTCTTCTCCTTGTCCCTTTCCGAGGTGCCAGATATGAACGCCGCATCCATTTGTGGCTAGGGTTCAAGGTCTGGAGAAGAGGCTGCGCACAAATGAATATACTAGACAAGAAATATAAATTTAGAATGCATGAGGAGCCAGGCGAAGACCTTACTCTCTAGAGCGGCTCCCTGATTTCTTGGTCTCCTTTGCTTTTATTTGCTAGAATACACATTTGCCCTTTAGCAAAGCAAACGGGCATATCAAAGGTAAAGTGTGGTAAACAGTAAAAGGATTATCAGGTTAGGGCAGTGGTCGGCAAACTCATTAGTCAACAGAGTGGCAAACTGCGGTTTGCCGACCACTGGGTTAGGGGATTGCCTTCAGCCATTCAGCCAAAAGCAGGGCAATATTATGCTGATTTTCAGCCCTTGCTGAATATCAAAGTCCATTAGCCTTCCAGTGGACTTCTTGCATAATTATACTAACTACTTGTTGGTCTTAGCCTCTGGTAATGATGTTAACACCTTCAGCAAATTTAACATATGAAGTTTTGAAGCTTGCTGTCAATACAACAAAACAGCATACATATCAAATCGCATATATATCAACATATGTGTAACTCCATCTATTGAAAAAACACACATTATTAACTGGTATACCTGGTAAGTCAGTCAGAGAAAGACAAGTATCACATGATTGCACTCATATGTGGAATCTAATGAACAAAATAAACTGATGAATGGAGTGGATCCAGAGACATGGAAGCATAGAAAAGAGTGTAGAATCTCAGAGAGAAGGCAAGGGAGGGTAGGTGGGAGGTAATCAACCAAAGATCATGTATGCATACATGTATAACCCATGGACACAGACAATAGGGTGCTGAAGGCCTAAGGTGGGGGAGGGGAGGCAGAGGTGGGCTGCAGTGGGTCAATGGGGGAAAAATGGAAATGTGTGTAATACTTTCAACAATAAAGAAAAATAATTAATTAATACAAAAATATTCAAAACAGTATGGTACTGGCATAAAAATAGACACATAAATCAACAGAAAGGAATAGAGAGCCCAGCAACAAACCCTCACTTATATGGTCAACTAATCTATGATAAAGAAGGTAAAAATATACACTGGAGTCATAACAGTCTCTTAAACAAGTGGTGCTGGGAAAACTAGACAGATACCTGCAAATAAACCCCCAAAACTGGACCACTCTCTTACGCCATATACAAAACCCCCTCAAAATGGGTTAAAGACTTAAATGTAAGGACTAAAACCATAAAAACTATAAGAAAACATAGAAAGTAAAGTATTTCACATCAGTCTGAGGTAATATCTTTTAGGGTATGTCCCCTCAAGCAAGGGAAACCAAAGCAAAAATAAACAACTGGGACTACATCAAATTAAAAAGCTTCTGCACAGCAAAGAAAGCCTTCAATAAAACAAACAGGTAACCAACTAAATGGGAGAAGATATTTGCAAACAACACCTCCAATAAGGGGTCAATATTCAAAATATATAAAAAACTTATACAACTCAATAACAAAAAAAGTAAATAATCCAATTGAAAAATGGGCAGAGGACATGAAAAGACATTTCTCCAAAGAAGACATACAGATGACTAACAGTCATGAAAAGATGTTCAATATAAATTATCGTTAGGGATATGTAAATAAAAACAATAATGAATGGCTATTATTAAAAAAGTCAATAAATCACATGTGTTGATGAGAATGTATAGATAGAAAAGGGAATCCTTTTGTACTGTTGGTGCAGCCCTATGGAAAACAGTGTGGCAATTCCTTAAAAAAATTAAAAACAGATATACAATACAACCCAGCAATTCCACTTCTGCATATTTATCTGAAGAAATTCAAATCCTAATTTGAAAATATTCATTCACTGCTATGTTCACTGCAGCATTATTTACAACAGCCAAGATCTAGAAGCAACCTAGGTGTCCATCAATAGATGAATGGGAAAAGATGTGGCATACACACACACACACACACACACACACACAAAATGGAATATTACACAGCAATGGTTTCATTAATATGTGGAATCTAAAAACAAAACAAATAAATAACAGACCCATGGAAACAAACCAAAGGGATGGTTATTAGAAGGGGTGGTGGTGAGATGCCCTTGCACTGAAGGAGGTCCTAGCCTAAATAGGGGAAGGGGAATATAGTCAATAATATTGTGACAAGTTTACACAGTGAAAGATGATTACTAGAACTAGCGGGGTGGTCACACTGTAAGGTGTAAAAATGTCAAATCACTATAGTGTACACCTGGAATGAACATAATATTGTATACCAACTATACTTAAATAAAAAAATAAATTTAAAAACGATATTATTAAATCCAGGATAAACAAAAAGCTATACAAGAATGGAAAGGAATCATATTATACTATGTAACTCAGCTGTAAAACATTTACATACAGACATAATCATAAAAATGTAAACATTAACTATTCATTTAATCGAACACTGTGATATAATACTTTTTATTTCTTTTTATATATAATCATCTTTAAAGATAGAGGTGAGGCAGTGTGCATGGGTGGCTGTATAAGAGAGCTATGTTCTAATCTTCCAAAGTGGAAAATCAATTGATAATGTTAGTACTGTACTATTTGACTTCTACAAATTATAGACATGCATTTGTTTGACATAAATAAAAATTAAGTTTTAAAAAAGTTAAGTAAGACTGTGGTAATAAAAAAAATTAAACCTCTATTGGCATATTGGCAACTCAATTATTACTTTGGAAGCAACCTCTACTCTAGGGGTATAAAGTGGCAAAAATCACATAGTAAAACCCCATTTTTTTGTTGTTTTTACTCTGAAAAATTACGGGAAATGGTGGTAGAAATGCATTAGTGTTTAAGGGATTTCTTGATACTAGCATATAGGACTTTGGGGTTATAGCTGGATGGGAAAACAATGCACCCTTTCCACCTACCAGCCCTGTTAACATCCCTTTGTGGATGGGAAACACTGGGCTACAAGGAAAAATGAGATCTGGAGCAAGGGTAACCTTGTGGATAACCTGAAAGCCAATACTTGTCTTTAAGTAAAGATAAATCCTCTTAATTAACAAGAGCCAATGAAAACTACCACAAGGATAAACAAGTTCAGCCATTTGCCAAGTCATGTGATATCCACTACAAATCTCTTTATAATTGACACTCTGAGACCATGTACCATTCTCAGAACTGCAGCATAGTTATTAGAACACAATTTCTCCAAGCAGGGACTATTTCTATTATAACATTATCAAACTACTAGAGGCCCGGTGCATGGATTCATGCACCAGTGGGGTCCCTCGGCTTGGCCTGAGCCTCTCAAAATCTGGGACCCCTCAGGGGATATCGGAGAGCCGGTTTCAGCCCGATCCCCACAGGCCAGGCTGAGGGACCCCACCGGTGCACGAATCCATGCAGGGCCTCTAGTATGCATATAAAATCTTTGGTTAATCTCTTTCCATCCTCCCCCTTCCCCACTTCCCTCTGAGATTCATCAGTCCATTCCATCTTTCCATGCCTGAGGTTTCCACTCCTGCATTGAGTGTCTGCCCCTGGTGGTCAGTGCACGTCACAGCTACCGGACAGTTGGCTGGTGGGCCGGTCGCTTAGGCTTTTATATACATAGATTTATTAAAACCTATTGTAGAAGGTATTAGATTAAGTAAAACAAAATTATAGGTTCCCTACCCAGAATGTATTCTTTTTTAAACCAATAGTAGTTGTACTACACACATTGTTGTCTTGTCATCATCAAAAACAGTGTGCCTGTTTTCTTTGCTTACAATTCAAGAGAGATGGTAGACATTAACAAATGCTGCTCTAGTAAAGATTTTACCTGGTACTGAAACTGAATTGGTTGTAATTGGCTGCCATCCTGAGTCATCTTCCTGGCTAGGGCCTCTTTCAGTGCAAGGGCTTTATTCAACTCAACCAGCTCCTTAGACATCTGAGCTTGACGGAGAACATGTTGAGTGGTGAATCCATCAGAAGATCTGCTTGTCTGTAGACAGGTTTCCACTTGCTGGAAAAGATCAGGATAATGATTTGTAAGAGAAACAAGCAATTGGAGTTCCTTAGACACTACTTAATCAAGTCTCACAGCGATTTCCCATTACCAGTACCTTTGATCTTTTAAAACTCTGGTTTCTCATACATTCACTTCAAATATCTGAAATAAATTGAGCTAGCCTATTTCCCTGCTCTCACAAGCATTTTATTTCTTATATCCTTTAACTGACTCTTTTAGAGCAAACTAAGTTTCTTATTCTTTTCTTTTTCTTTTTTTAATCCGCACCCAAGGATATGTTTTTATTGATTTTTTAGAGAGAGATGAAGGGAGAGAGAGAAAAAAAAACCACATTTATGTGAGAGAGAAACATCGATCATTTGCCTTCTGCATGTGCCCCGATCAGGGATTGAACCTGCAACCTTTTGGTTCACAGCACAACACTTCAACCAACACCCGGCCATGGCTCTTAATATTTTTTTTATTAATCAGGCCAACATTTCTCACTTTTACCTCATTCTAAGGGATCCTTAGAGGAGAGAAAGCTCTGGAAATGGCACTTTAGGAATGGTGGAAATGGAGAAGAGGTTTCATTTATTCTCAAAAAGCTGACCTCTGGCACCTGGTTTATCTCCCATCTGTCTTCTTTCAGAATATGAAAATTACCATTATGTATTGGCTTTAGGGAGAAAAAGCTGTCTCAAGTAAACTACTGTCCAGGCTTTCATTTTGACTTTGCTCTATAAACTTTAGCCAACATCTAATATATTTTATCTGTTCTTGCAACTAGAATACTCAAAATGTTTTGGTTCCTTTAGCTTTTAACCATCCCATACATAGAAAAGTATGCTGAGAAAAAAATTCTCTTCCATTTCCTCTCTAATGCTTTTGTGATCTTGCCATGATTTCCTAATTTGTTCCCTTCTTCATTTTAACTTATTAGATAGTTGATGCAGAATACTAGCACCTAACAAGAAATCAGTAAGCCAGTCTGAAAATATAGAAAGGGACATACCTGAGAAGCCTTGCCATCCATTACCACTTAATGTTAGAAGTAGAGCGTACCTGAGTTAGGAATTTTACAAAGCTGAGATTTATATTCAAGATTTCTGGATTTCCAAGGCATTCTATGGAGGATGGCAGCAATCAGGAATTCTCTTCCTCAGTTGAGTGATAAATTATAGGCAATGGCACAGTTAAAGCTCCTGATTCTACACAAAGGGCCAATTACTTACAGCTTCTGGATCCACTCCAGCATCAATGGCTGCAGCCATGCAAGCAACAGTTTCATCCTGCAATGACAAATGATGTCTCATTTTAGGAAAAAATTCTGAAGTGAAGCTTACTAGTGGATTTTATACTGGTTATTTAATTTTTTCAACTGTATACAGAGACCATCTAAGGTTCTGAACACTTCTGTAGTCACATATACTCCAATAGCCACATGTTTCCATTTCCCACCTCTCAAGAGATTGTCTTCTTTATCTAGATCAGTGGTTCTCAACCTTTCTAATGCCACGACCCTTTAATACAGTTCCTCATGTTGTGGTGACCCCCAACCACAAAATTATTTTTGTTGCCACTTCATAACTGTAATTTTGCTACTGTTATGAATCGTAATGTAAATATCTGTGTTTTCCGATGGTCTTAGGCTCTACAGCAGTGGTTCTCAACCTGTGGGTCGCAACCCACAGATTGAGAACTGCTAGCAGGGTCGCCTAAGACCATCGGAAAACACAGATATTTACATTACGATTCATAACAGTAGCAAAATTACAGTTATGAAGTAGCAACAAAAATAATTTTGTGGTTGGGGGTCACCACAACATGAGGAACTGTATTAAAGGGTCGCGGCATTAGAAAGGTTGAGAACCACTGATCTAGATCAATTGTGCACTCTTTGTAAAAAATAGGGTCATGTGGCAACTTACATACAGGGTGGGGCAAAAGTAGGCTTACAGTTGTGAGTTCATGAAACAAAGTTTACTCTTGTATTTTTATTTATTAACTAGTGGCCTGGTGCACGAAATTTGTGCACTGGGCGGGGGAGTTGTCCCTCAGCCCAGCCTTCACCCTCTCCAATCTGGGACTCCTCGGGGGATGTCTGACTGTCGGTTTAGGCCCGATCCCTGTGGGACATCTTGTGACCACATGGGGGCGGGCATCTTGTGACCACATGGGGGCGGCCATCTTGTGCAAGGGCGTGACGGTCAATTTGCATATTACATCTTTATTATATAGAACTAGAGGCCCGATGCATGAAATTTGTGCATGGATAGGGTCCCTAGACCTGGCTGGCAATCAGGGCGGATCTGTGGGGCTACTGGCGGGGTGATCGGGGGGCTCTCCCTGGCACCCGCCTTGGCCGGCCTGGCACCGCCTGCTCACCTGCTCCCTGCCATTGCCACTACAAGTCGCCCCCCTCTGTGGGGCAACCATTGGGGTGATCAGGGGACCCCTGCTGGCACCCGCCTTGGCTGGTCTGGGGCCTGAGGGCTGGGGGAAGCTCCTGCATTGAACGTCTGCCAGTGGTGGTCAGTGCATGTCATAGCAACTGGTCGTTCCACTGGTGGTTCCCCTGTTCAGTCGATTTGCATATTAGGCTTATATTATATAGGATTATTGCATTATTTTCTATACAAAAGACTGTAAACCTACTTTGCTCCACCTCTCCTGCTTTGATAGAGGTCACAGGGCCAGAGTGAAAGACTTAACCATTCCAATAGGCGAAAGTTTAGGCTTTATAGACTACACCCTTTCTTCTTATGCTTTTAAAAAATTAAAGGAAATATCCTTGTCAGAGGACATGCAGAGAGGGAGAGGGGGAAAGGGAAAGAGTGGGAGAAGTAGAGAGGAGGAGAGGGGAAGAGGGAGAGAGGCGGAGAGGGAGAGAGGGGAAGAGGAGGAGAGGGAGAGATGGGGAGACAGGGAGGGAGACTGATGTGAGAAACATCAACCAATTGCCTTCTGTACACTCCCAAACTGGGGAATGAATCTGCAACCCAGGCATGTGCCCTGACCGGGAATCAAACCAGCAACCTTTCTGTGCACAGGACAACACTCAACACTCAACCAACTGAGCCACTCTGGCTGAGCATCTTTTTATGTTTTTACCACTAAATCTACTGTATAATACACAGGTGTAGCCAGTCCTCATGGACACACAATCCTAAGAAAAGACATCCTATATAATAAAGAAGGAATATGCAAATTGACCGTCACTCTGCCACAAAGATGGCAGCGCCCACAGTGGAGGTGAGGGGGGTTTCGTAAAACAAGATGGCTGCACCCACAGCAGAGGCAGGGTTTCTGTAACACAAGATGGCTGCACCCACAGCAGAGGCCGAGTTCCTATAACTAGCCTTAAGGAGCAATCAGCAGGGACCTGATGCTGCGCCCCTCTCCCCCGTCCCCGTGGGGCTTGACAGGGGATCTCAGGCCACACCCCTGACCCTGGCACCAGGCCGGGGGACCTCAGGCCACGCCCCCAACTGGCAGGGTTTGATGGGGGACCTCAGACTGCGCCCCCCGCCCCGGTGCCAGGCCGGGGAACCTGAGGCCGCACCCCCCACCCGGCAGGGCTTGACAAGGGACCTCAAGGTGCACTCCTGTGCCCAAGTGCTGGGCTGGGGGACCTGAGGCTGTGCCCCCCACCCGGAAGGGCTTGATGGGGTCCTCAGGCCATGCCTTCTGCCCGGCGGGACTTGACAGGGGATCTCAAGATATGCCCCCCACCCCGGCCCAGGCTGGGGGACTTCAGGCCGCGCCCCCTACCCCAGCGCTGGGCCAGGGGACCTGAGGCTGAACCCCTCACCTGGCAGGGCTTGACAAGGTTGGGACCGGCCAGGTCTGGATCTAGCCCAATGGGGGGGGGGGGCAGCCAGGTCTGGGTCTGGGTCTGGGTCTGGGTCTGGGTCTCGCGCGATTTTGAAGTGTACGTGGGTGGGCGAGGACTTGACTCTGGGTCCCGTTGTGTACCCCAGACGCTGACAGGAGGAAGATTTTCATATACATTTTACTAATTTTCTTTCATCTCTGACACTTCTATTATAGAGAAAGGGCAAATAGCAATATTAAAATATTTCCTCTAATTAATCCCCTTTTAATGTGCAGGAATTTTGTGCACCAGGCAACTAGTATCAAATAAAGACAATGCAGCAGAAGACTGATTAGAATAAAGAATTATTATTTTTTAAAAAATATATTTTATTGATTTTTTACAGAGAGGAAGGGAGAGGGATAGAGAGCTAGAAACATCGATGAGAGAGAAACATCGATCAGCTGCCTCCTGCACACCTCCCACTGGGGATGTGCCCGCAACCAAGGTACATGCCCTTGACCGGAATCGAACCCGGGACCTTTCAGTCCGCAGGCCGACGCTCTTTCCACTGAGCCAAACCAGTTTCGGCAAGAATTATTTTTGATTTTTATTTTACAGTCAGTCAAGGTAACAAGAGCTTACCCTACAAGGAAATAAATGCCAGATAAATACCCCATAAAAATGTGCCCATGAAGTCAAGACAAACAATTGTAGCCTCTGTCCCTCTTACACATCACAACTGCAGCTACTCCAGGTAATGGAAGGAAAGGGTAGGCCCTGATTCCCTCCCAGAGAAGGGCCAATTCCTTTTATGGGCATTGGAACACCACCTAGAAGGGAAATCTAAAACCATTTATTAGGATTAATTTGTTTATAGGTTATCACATGAGCAAGCTTAGTTCTCCTGGTGAAATTCAGGATTTGGCATGGCAACATATGAATTACCACTACTCTGTAAGTGATTCTGCAAAGCCCTAGGAAGAAAGGATTATTTCCAAAAAGGAGGTCATAGGTGAAATTGCTACTGGCTCAACAGCAAGGAAAGAATTTAGGGTTAGCACATGGAGTCTCAGCACCAGCCCAGTGAAACATTACATAGTTGCTGAAACTTAAATCTCAGTAGCTTTAAGGTAAGGAGTGAAATGGCCCTTAGTAAGTGTTGTTTATAAAGCATTTCCCTTATTTGGCCCAGAAATTCTCAACTAGGGAGACTCAAAGAGAATTCAAAGGAAGCTCCAATGTTCCTATATCCTGTCTCATCATGATTTACAATACTGGCAATTCTTTAAGAGCAAGACATATTAAATCCTTATAAAAAACAGAACTAGCACGCTTCAATATATTATAGGTTAATAGTTACCTCTTCCTCTTTCCCATATTATAAGTTTCAGTAAAAGGACTAGTTATAGGCCTAGTGTAGATTAGTAGGGCCTAGAACAATGGCTTTTGGAGACTTTTTCTAGTACCTTCCAGAGGATCAGGAATCAAAGTAGATTTGTTACTGTTGGTTTACTTTGTGGCCCAATGAAATTTTACAATGTCAAGGTTTAAGCTTTGGTGACATGTTCTACATGAACATGGCAGGTTTCTGCCTTCATAATCCTAAATGTAGATATCCTATATAATAAAGAGGTAATATGCAAACTGACCATCACACATTCACATCAGAAGGTGGCCGCCCCCATGTCGTCACAAGATGGCCACCACAAGATGACCGCCCCATGTCGTCACAAGGTGGCCACCACAAGATGGCTGCCCCCATGTTATCACAAGATGGCCACCACAAGATGGTTGCCCCCACATTGTCACAAGATGGCCACCACAAGATGGCTGCCCCCATGTTATCACAAGATGGCCACCACAAGATGGTTGCCCCCACATTGTCACAAGATGGCCACCACAAGATGTCTGCCCCTACATTGTCACAAGATGGCCACCACAAGATGGTTGCCCCCACATTGTCACAAGATGGCCACCACAAGATGTCTGCCCCCACATTGTCACAAGATGGCCGCCCCATGTTGTCACAAGATGGCCGCCCCCATGCTGTCACAAGATGGCCGCCCCTACATTGTCACAAGATGGCCGGCAGGGGAGGGCAGTTTGGGGGAGCCAGGCCTGCAGGGAAGGGCAGTTGGGGCAACCAGGCCTGCAGGGGAGAGCAGTTGGGGGACCAGGCCTGCAGGGGAGGGTTGTAGGCTCAGCTGAGGGACAACCCCCCCCAGTGCACGAATTTTGTGCAATGGGCCTCTAGTTTAACAATAAAATTTATTTCACTCTAACAGCCTCTTTCTCCTTCATTCTAAGGCTACAACTAAGAAACTTTTGTAAGGTAAAAAGATATGATTTGCTGAAGGTGATGATCAGGTGAATAAGGCTCAGGTTCAGTGAGATACATTAACCAGCAATACCCTCCAAAATGAAATCTGTGCTTGTAGTTTGTAGGCAATACCATTACTGGGCATGCAAAATGCATGTTATGGAAGTAGTCTTGAAGTAGGGGATAAAAATAAAAATAAATTGATTTTGTTGAAAGGAATGCATGAATTTCTTTATAGGTAACTATAACAAGGAGGTTAACTTGAATTATAAAGAAATAAATGGGTGCAATTTAGTGTTTAAAGCCCCAGGAAAAATCTGAGAACAATGGCTGCCTTCATAACTGAAAAGGGGGTGTTCACACATTACTTAAAATAAAAATAGTTTTAAATCAGAATGAAGGGCACAAGCATTTACATTTGAAACATTTTGCTTTCACGGTAGTGTGTTTTAATAAAAGCCAAAGGACACATTGTTGCATATTTCAAAAAAAAATATAGCTGGGAGAGTCTCCAAAGAATAGATATGGAGAACTCTGATTTAAGAGTCCAGCAGGAGCCATGGGTAAAAAGGGTTTATTCTGCCTGTGACAGTGGATGGAAGCCAGGGACTTTATCAACTTTGTAGCAATCTTTAGCACCCTCCTCCTGCGTGTACCAAATGAATTTCAGTGGCAGACACAGTGACTCTACAGAGTTCCCCTAAGCCGGCCCCCATTAGCAACTTCCTCTATAGACATGCCAGGCACCAGTCATATTGCCAGATCCTCACTGAGGCTATGCCTTCTCTTCTCCTTCTTTTTAAAAAAATATGTTTTTATTGATTTTAGAGAAGAAGGGAGAGGGATAGAGAGACAGAAAAATTGATTGGCTGCCTTCTGCACACCCCTTACTGGGGATCGAGCCCGAAACCCAGGCATATGCCCTTACTGGGAATGGAACCAGTGACTTCTTGGTTCATGGGTCGACATTTAACCACTGGGCAAAACTGGCTGGGCTATACATTCTCTTATCTTGGTTCCATGGATTTTCCTTTTCACCTTTCCTATGTGACTCAAAGACCCAGAAATGAGGTAGTGTGACCATAAACAATGGTTCCCTGGATCACTCTTTTCTGATCTTATAAGTTTTGGCTCCAGTAGGGTTCTGCAGCCTAGATTACTTTAATTCTGAGGCACCTTATACGAGGTTTTCATACATTAGATGTTCCAGCTATAGTTAAGTGGAATTACAGATTAAAATGACCTTGTGATAGCCATTCTCTGGCATATACTCTATACTTCAGCCAAACCATTGTGTTCTTACTGTGTTCTAAATTTGCATACCTTTGTTTTTGCATATACCTTTTCCTCTCTATAGATGGTCCTTTCTCCTTTGTGTGGGTGGCAATCTCATTCTTTTTTAAGGACTCCGTTTCTTCTGTGCTGCCTTCCTGAATTTTCTAGGTCAGTGGTTGGCAAACTCATTAGTCAACAGAGCCAAATATCAACAGTACGATTGAAATTTCTTTTGAGAGCCAAATTTTTAAAACTTAAACTTCTTCTAATGCCACTTCTTCAAAATAGACTCGCCCAGGCCGTGGTATTTTGTGGAAGAGCCACACTCAAGGGGCCAAAGAGCCGCATGTGGCTCGTGAGCCGCAGTTTGCCGACCACTGTTTTAGGTAGTTAATCACCCCTTCCTTTGTGCTCCCAACGCACTTTGCTCATAGTGCTAATGTAAGAGGATTGAAACACATGAGACCGGATTCCTAGTTTTCCCTTGCCTCCTTTCCCTTTCCACCTTCTGTGCCACCTGTGAACCTGGCCTACCTGACAAACTACAAGGCTTGCAAGAATAATTGTTGAAAGTAATTGAATAGTTATCAGGATGGGACTGCACTGACATTCTTGAGCAAAAGCCAGGAAAACTCTAATAGCCTTCACCCAAAAGTTTCACAGCAATTAACAAAAACTGCTATCTGAGCCCAAATCCAGGTAACTACCCGAGTCAAAGTAGGATTGGAGTGTGGTAGGCACTCCCTGATTGCATCAGCTGAATAATGCCTTTAACTGCTATTGAGTCACTAAAATTATTTTCTTTTGCTATTAATACATACTTAGCGCCGAAACCGGTTTGGCTCAGTGGATAGAGCGTCGGCCTGCGGACTGAAAGGTCCCAGGTTCGATTCCGGTCAAGGGCATGTACCTTGGTTGCAGGCAAATCCCCAGTGGGGGTTGTGCAGGAGGCAGCTGATCGATGTTTCTCTCTCATCGATGTTTCTAACTCTCTGTCCCTCTCCCTTCCTCTCTGTAAAATATCAATAAAATATATTTTTAAAAAAATACATACTTAGCAAGGGTACACAACTAGTGAGTGGCAGAATTGGCTTTAAACCAGGGTTTGTCTGGCTCTGGAGCCCAGGTTCTCAATTACTATGGTCTGTTTGTTAGATAAATGAACTGTCATCCTGAACTGCTCCTGACAGTTTTGTATAGTACCACTTATTATGAAACACTTTCTAGTGTTTTGGGAGTTTAGTCATTTAATTTCTTGGAACTGGCCACCCTAACTTCTTTCTCCAGAATACTATAAGGTACTTTTTCCAGTGACTCTTTAGAGCAAAATATAGGTGTGGATGATTTTGTAATACCATTTTGACAACTCTAAAAAACACTGGACAAGACCTGGGATGGAGAATCACTATTCTGATAAAATTAAAATCTCTGCCCAAGAGCTAGGAATTACCACCAGGCATTTACATACACATTACTGCTTTAGAATGATAAGTAAGAGGGTATAGATGGAACAAAGCCAACCATAAACCCTTAACCAACCATGACCCGTTAATATAATATGACTTCAACTTTTTTAAAAAAGTATATATGCCTAAGTACTAAGAGAAGCAAGGCTATAAATATAAGAATTTTTCTTCTAGGAAAAACAATAAATAACCACACCCTCCAAAAAACCAACACACAACTACCATAATAGTTCTAAAAATAAAACAATGGGAACTTATATCAGAATGATGATTCAAACTAATTTATGACTGCTTATAAAAAAGAGCTAAGTATTCCCTGGTTATTATAAGCTACCAGTGGCCTGGTGCAAGAAATTCGTGCACGGAGAGGTGGGGGGGTTCCCTCAGCTCAGCCTGCACCCTCTCCAATCTGGGACCCTTTGGGGGATGTCTGGCAGTCGGACATCCCTCTCGCAATCTGGGACTGCTGGCTCCTAACCGCTCACTTGCCTGCCTGCCTGATCGCCCCTAACTGCCTCTGCCTGCCTGCCTGCCTGATTGCCCCTAACCCCTCTGCCTGCCTGCCTGATCAACCCTAACTGCCCTCCCCTGCCGGCCTTATCTCGCCCCTAACTGCCTCTGCCTGCCTGATCTCACCTCCAACTGCCCTCCCCTACCAGCTTGATCTTGCCCCCAACTGCCCTCCTCTGCTGGCCTGATCTCACAACCAACTGCCCTCCCCTGCAGGCCTGGTTGCCCCCAACTGCCCTCCCCTGCCAGCCTGATCTCGCAACCAACTGCCCTCCCCTGCAGTCCTGGTTGCCCCCAAATGCCCTCCCCTGCCAGCCTGATCTTGCCCCCAATGGTCCTCCCCTGCCGGCTTGATCTCGCTCCCAACTGCCCTCCTCTGCCACACAATTTGGTTCTGATTGGTCAGTTTCTATGTCAGTCAGTGTCAAAAGCTCTGCCTCCTAGGCAGCCATTGGCTCCTCACAGTTGACCCAGATTTGGTTCTGATTGGACAGTTTCTATGCCAGTGAGCGTCAGAAGCTCCGCCTCCTAGGCAGTCATTGTTTCTTCATACTTCACCCAGATTTGGTTCTGACTGGTTGGTTTCTATGCCAGTCAGCATCTCTGGGCCTGTCGATGGGGCCTGATCAGAAAGGCAGGGATGATCAGCAGCCCTGGTGGAGGCCTGGAGAGAAATGGAGGCACGGCTGCTGGCCAGACTGGGAGAGAAAGAGAGAGGCAAGTACTGATCAAAATCTGCCACAGAGGCAACGGATCAGTCCCTGCTTCTCTCTTCAGGCCTCTCTCTGGCCCTGATTTGCAGCCCCCTCAGCAGTCAGTGCTGGGGCACCACGCCTGCAGCAGAAGCAGTCAGCGCTGGGTGCAGGACTTACTTCTGGTTGGTTGAGCCTCGGTCGTTACTGGTTGTTACAACCCAGGGTTTTTATATATTAGGATTTGTCAGAAACCAGCTTATGTAAGATTGCGGTATGGTACAGGGCCTCTTAACTAAGTTAGCCTACACTGAAAGGGAAGCAAATCAATGCTGCTTGTGCTACCTGGCAATTTCACATTGCATATTTAATGGGGGGGGGGGGGAGTGCAAAAGTAGGTTTACAGTTTCCATATGGAAAATGATAATAAATAAATAATAATACAAGAATAAACTGTGCTTTACTCACAACTGTAAATTTGCTGTTGCCTCACCCTGTTATGTTGTTGCTCCAGTATTTGATTAATGTATTATTGCATATGTAACCTAAGGGTGTTTAATTTAACAAATTCATAGATCATATTCAATGACCCACGATATCTGTCCTCAAACAGCTCACAATCTAGTTGTTTCAGCAAAAGGCACAGAGTTAGACATGTTTATATACAATAAGAGAAACAAATTAGGACTTTTGGTCAAGATGGTGGCATAGGTAAATGCAGTACTGGCCTCTTTCCACAACCACATATAAATTACAACTAAAGCCTGGCTGGTGTGGCTCAGTGGTTGAGCATCGACCCATGAACCAGGAGGTCACAGTTTGATTCCTGGTCAGAGCACATGCCCAGGTTGTAGGCTCGATCCCCAGTGGGGGGCGTGCAGGAGGCAGCCAATCAATGATACTCTCTTATCATTGATGGTTTTTATCTCTCTCTCCCTTCCTCTATGAAATCAACAAAAAAAAATTACAACTGAACTACAGAAAAGCAGTCATTAAGAACCACCTGGCTCCCCCTCCAGCGAGCTCCCTACACGCCCCAACCCCCAACCCTTAAATAAAAAATAAAAAAAGAACCACCTGAAGTCTAGCCACTGGTTGAGGAAGCCACAGACTGGTAGGAGAAATGGAGATGCATAAGAGGCTGGTCCCACGCCTACATGTAGCAGATAAAAATTGGGAGAGAAATCTTGGATGCAGAGGTACCCCATGAGGAGCTAGGAGCCCCAGCCCCATACCAGGGCCTCAAGGCCAAGGTTCCAGTGCCAGGAAGATAAGTACCGACAACTTCTGGCTGTGAAAAGCAGCAGGGATTGAGGCTGAGTGAGATGGAGGGCTGCTGGAGTCCCTGGCAATTCCTCTTAAAGGGCCCATGCACAAACTTACTCAGCATCACACTCTCTGAGCTCCAGCACTGGGACAGCAGCTCAAAAGGCTCCAGGAACTGAACTGTCCAGTGAGGGCTGGAGGGGCAGCTTTCTCCCAGACAGAAGTGCAGGCAGAGGCCATTGTTCCCTTCCTGATCCCTCCCCACACAGAGTTGGGAGGTGGGTGCCATCAACCTGGTTAATACTGTTTTCCCAGCCGTGTTGATTCTCTAAGACTCTGACCCACACAAGTTGCAGGCTCTCCCAAGCTGCTTCTAGTGGCTTTTCCATACAAATGGCCTGTTGTGGCTCATGCTGTGGACTTTTCGAAAATCTCTCAAAGGACCACAAACCTCAAACAAGCAGTTAGTGTGTCCCTATCTATCGCTTAGTGGCCTGACTAGCACCAGACTAGCAGCAGCCAGCCTTGGTTTACAGCTTGGCCTCTCCTAGGCACTTCCAAGTCCAGCACAAGTACCAGACAACTGTAGATTTCTCTGTAGCTCATGTCAGGTGGCCCCAGGCAGAACACAGGTGGCAGCTGATCTTGGCCTGCACTTCCCAGGAGGCCTCAGAGCCAGCATACCCAGTGGACAGTTTCAGACCAAGCTGGAACACCAGCCAATTATCTCCATGAGTGACATACTCAAGAGGCAAACTCACTGGGACCAAGAGATCTGCTGAAGCGAGTCCTGCTGAAGCTACCTGTGGTTTGCCCCTGAATAGCAGCTCCTCTGTTGTAGTCTTGGCTAGTCCTTTCAGCCAATTAGCCTGGGAGTAAATCCTTCCATTGAGATGCCAACAGCAATCAAGGCTCAACAAAACAGGAGTGTGCACACAGCCCACACTGGGGGCACACCTTATGCACCCTCATTCAGACTGGTAGGAGAGATGGAGATGCATAAGAGGCTGGTCCCACGCCTACTGCTTGGGTGACTGGAGATGCTGCACCACTGGGCCCTACAGGACACCTACTACATAGAGCTACTCTACCAAGCCTGGGAGACATAGCAGTTCTACCTAATACATAGAAACAAACACAGGGAGGCAGCCAAAATAAGAAGACAAAGAAACATGTCCCAAATGAAAGAACAGAACAGAACTCCAGAAAAAGAACAAAATGGAGATGAGCAATTTACCAGATGCAGAGTTCAAAATGCTGGTTTTAAGGATGCTTAATGAACTTAGGGGAAGATTAAATGAACTTAGTGAGAAGGACCTTAAGAGAAAGATAGAAAACATAAAAAAGAACCAGTCAGAAATGAAGAATACACTAATATGAGAATGCATTACAGGGAATCAACAGTGGGGTAGATGAAAGAGAGGATCAAATCAGAGATTTGAAAAATAAGGGAGCAGAAAACACCCAATCAGAACCAGGGAAAAAAAGAATCCAAACAAAATAAGAATAGTTTAAAGAGCCTCTAGAATTTCAAG